>NC_028642.1:14056130-14091548 GCF_001406875.1 Solanum pennellii | reverse complement strand
TAAACGGCCTTTCTCTGCCTACCGGTTTCAACCTTAGGATGGCATAGTCTGGGCATACTTTTTTCAAGAATATTTCTGTAGCAAACTTTCTAAAGATGGTTATTAGAACATTATTTAAACATGATAAACAATTATAATTAACAAGAGATTTTCAGGAATAAATTAATTTAGCTACTCATGAATATAAAATGGTATACCTGTTCTTGTGGATTGTTTGTCATAGTTGATTTGTTTTCCATAATTATTTAATTATCTAGCTCTGATACCAATGTGGGGTGGAAGCGTTTATATTGTAAATGAGAGAAGAGAATTGAGAGAAGGATGGAGTATATTTTATTAATGAAGCAAATGCTTCTTATATAGACGTTACAAACCGACTCTTACTATTTACACAGTAACTTGACTCTTACTATTTACACAGTAACTTGACCTTTACTATTCATGATTAGGACATTTACTATTCATGAATAGTAACCAAATAGTAACTATCACGACTTTTTCTACAAAATACAAAAAAGACACTATTTACTGCATATAGGACAACACCCCATAGTGTAGATCTATTAGGACTCATAACATGCACTTCATTACAAAAAGTAGACAATTACTACAAATACATACATAAGCAACATATACATAGAGACATTCATTAGAACACCTTCGTCGGCCTTCCCTCAAGAGTAACTTGTGCATTGCATAGGTGAATTCCAATCCCCCCACCTACACTAAGAAACATACCTTAGCTTATACTAGTTAGAGTCCTTACTTTACTTCCATCTTCCATTTTACATTAGGGAAACTATAGCCTTAACCGACACTAAGAGCATGGGAGCTAAACATTGCATTTGGTGTTGTAGAGCCTTACACCAATGGAAGGTGTTCCTACTTAGCCAAGATATTACATTAACACATGCTAGCATACTAGTGGATTCACTTGCTAGATTCTATGTGGCAAGCGTAGTTATGGAACTTGGAGGCATATATGTGAAAACCCATTTTATACTAATAGGGGCGTTGTGATTGTTCACTTTTGGAAACCCTCTTTATGCCTATTGAGGCACTGTAGTTATCCACCTCATGAGGATTATGGTGACCGACCTTCCTGCAATGGGAAGGGACACCCCTCACTTCAAGTTCACTCGGTTCTAAGCTAACTTCCCTTTATTGAAAAGCCTTTTATTAACTTTACCTTATAAATTAGGCTTAGGAGAGTCATCCCCTCATATGCTTAGATCATAGTTCATATATGAGAATTCATCAACCTATATCATGTGATAAACCCTTTCACATGGACATATCATATGTAATCACTTATATGTGAGCAAACCTTTCACATAAAACCTTTAGACCACACATATTCAATCATTTACTTCATTAATGAATATGTGTAAAAGTGAAACTATATGAGCCATGCTTTCAATTAAACACATTTAGACACTGGTATAATCAGACTTCATCGTGCCACATACTTCGCATTATAGCATATAAGACATATTAATAACATGTTCATACATTCACTTTCATCTACATAGATACCAAACCTAGGAACTATCCTATCAAGGTACACATGTGCAATTGCATAAACAAGGTCCCATACCCTTGACCACATTATTACACCTATCAAGTCATCCTTGTTAGAGTGAATAAATAACATACTTCACATAAATTTACCTTTCATTCTAGTAGTAGTCAACTAGTGAGTATGAGATCAACCTTTCATAAGACACCATGACTCTTTACTACAATGTAAGCATACATAATGTGTGACTGTGTGTATACATTGGTCAACATGATCACATAATGGCTATCAATAAAACCTTGAGGCATCCACTCTCTTAAGACAATAATGAACAACCAAGTATCGAACACACAATACGAGATAGCATCGGAGGCAAGCTAACTTCATATTACACTTTGAGACTCCTAATCTTAGCTATTCACACATTCATATAGGGGTACATAGGTAAGGGATCATTAATAATTTATACTCATGTCATTCAGAACCTAATCAAACCCCAAGACAGTCATACACATGCATACACAAATGGCCATAAAACCTAGATCACAACTATAATAGGAAACTAGGCAAGAGGTTTCACATTGGGTGATCATCACCAACACATATTCGTAATATAATTTTCCTTCAAGGCCACGATCACATCATATATATATTAACAATAAAGTAAACACCACCACCATAAGTGGACCATACCACACAATTCCATACAAGGCTTCATGGACAATACTATAGAGAATTAGAGGAATAAAATAGTAGAGCAATTCTTACAAATCTTTTATCCTTTTGTATTCATTGTCCATTGTTACTATTTCATAAAAAATTCAAGTATAGGTCAGTATCTAAAGTATAATATTCATATATGAGGTCATCCATGAGATACTACAAGACTAAGCTACAAACTAGTACAACACATCACCAACATACTAGAAAGTACAACAACATAGATCTTTAACTCGATTTACTTTCATTGATCATCAATAATAATTTTACAACAACATACATGTAGGGTAGTAGCTAAAGAGATCATTACTCAAACGAAATCATGCTTCATCTACCCAAGCATTTAGATCATATTATATATTATACAACATTCTCTTTATAGGCTAGAAGAACCTAGATCAATTCATACCAAGACTCCTTTACTTTGATAATACAAGATTCATACCCACAATTCTTCCATAAAATCAACCTAAGGCAGTAGCTACAATGATCTTTGCATAATCGAAATCCTACTACAATTGTCATATAGTCGATATTAAAGTGAACATGCTTTATTAAGAATCCATGGAAGATAGAAGAACATAAGATAATCTAACCTTGATCCACATGGATCACTTATATACAATTCATTAATGACATCCGAGTAAGGAAGTAGATACAATTATTCCTACACAATTGAATCCCACATTCACTCAAAGTAGAGGCAAGGTTACAGTGATTGTCATACTTTACAATAATTAAGAAGTAGAGATCAAGTTCTTCAAGCATCAATCCATATTGATTCAATATTACATAATTCCTCATCAATTCACGTAATAGGCAGTAGATACAAGTAATTCAACAAGCTAGAATCACAATTCAATTAATATACATTAAAGATCCTAAAGCCCATACTTAGGCTAAAACGATGGTTTGAAGGGATCACGGGTTCATCATGCAATCGGATGAAAATTCACGCTACAATCAACATGTTAACTTAAATTCATCATAAGAAAACCTTAAAAAATGTTTTGAGAAAGAACCCATGGCTAGATTGAAGAAGAAGATATTTGATAATATTTTTCTCTTTGAAAACTTTGAGAAGAACTCTCTAGATGGAAGATTAAATATAGATGAAGGATGACCATACCTTTATATATTATAAAACCTCTAAAATTTGATGAATAATCCATACAAAAAAACTATCTCCAAACTGTCCTTGAGCTTTACCTTCAATGGATGTTTCTAGAGAGAATTGGTTATGGAGGGAAAGTGTATTTTGAGTGAATAGGATTGGGAATGGGTTAATCACGTATTTGATCTCTTAAATACAACCAAAAATAACTAAAAAAACCTAGTAGGTTCAGGTTGGGACGTGGGGTGAATTTCCCATTCACCCCTTTAATTAAACAGTGCGCAAGTACTAACACAAAGCTTGCATCGACAGACCTAATGACGGGGCGTTGGTTTATCGACGGACCTTTATATGCCTTCTGTCGTTTGGTTCTGAGGCTTTGATGTGGCCAAACCTTCTCCAGGCTAAGTGCCTATCAACGCCTCCCCATTAAAGGGGTGTCATTCACCAACGAGGCGTCATTTGAGCTCGTCCATTGACACTGCCAAGGCATTGTCTCGAGAGCCTTTGGGTCTTTATTGTGGGCCCTTGTGAGGGGCCCTTGGGAAGTCATACCCGGTCATTTCCAAAGTAAATATGAACCTTAACATGTTGCATACCTTCCACATTACTTTCACCCAAAACAATAAAATGCAACACGTCCAAACATGCTATGCACCATCAAGACACACATATGCATGTCTCAAGACTATCTTTCGAACGTCTAGGATGTTCTTGGACGTTTAAACTCCAAACCTCATGTAACTAAATACAATGCCTATAAAAAAACATTATCAATCATGTAAGGACTTCATAAGGTCATTACACAAACATAAGCACATAAAAACACATAAAGCCCCTTAGGTAACTAGTCGTCAAACGTCTTGGTCATCCCTTGAGGTTTGACTTCCAAATGACTTCAAATCACCCAAAAATACTTTAAAACACATTATTAATATGTTAACAAGATTATAAGAACAATAAAGTCTCTAGAAACCCTAACTCCTTTTGGGGATCTTACACCACAACCCTAGTTGTGGATATAATTACCCATGCAAGCAAGATCACAATTCATAATTTTTAAGGAATACATCATGAACTTACTTCAACAATAAGAATAAACCCAGAAAATCAACTTGAAATCGCAAGATAAATCTTCAAACCAAATCCGGAAATTGAATTATTGCAAAAGATTGCAAAAACCAATCTCCAAAACAAAAAAATAATAATACTAACAATGTCTAAACCACCAAAATTAGTTTTTAAAGCTTATTTATAGAAAACATTGTCCTAAATTTAAAGGAATTGAAATGAGGAAAGTTTGTTGGAAAACGCGGCATTGATCGACAACCTAAGGTCCGTCAACTAACTCTGTCAATCCAGACTTAGAATATTTTTCTCTCCTTCAGATTGGCACCTTCTATGAATAAATCGAAGGAACAACATCATGGTCCGTCAATTCTCCTACAATCTTCCGATGCCCTCCATCGCTCTATCCTAAGAATTTCTCAAACTTCGGGTACTTGAACTAACTCAGATCAAATTAATGATTTTCTAGTACGGTCCGTCTATCCTTTCCATAGTTCCACACTTGGTCATATTTACCTGAGATTTTCCATTGATCTGAACTGCAATCGACGGTCACCACTTATGGACCGTCGATTGAACGACGGGTTGTCGATGGCCTTCGTAGGTCATCTTTCTGCACTATTTTCCAGCTTCTTTCTGTGTTTTTATTCTATACATCTTTGTTGCAAAAAAATTGTTTAAACTACTACAAGAAGGGATCTAGACACACACAATTGTTAAGCAAAAAGCATTGAAAACACCATGAAACCACAGTACATCATCCCACAATGATCACCTTCATCAAATTAGATAAGGGTTCATCAAGGAATTCAAATGAAATTATCTTATAATCATTTAAAAAAACATAATTCAAACAAAATTGAATGTTATTAACTACATTGGAATCACAATCAAGCCTTACCCACAACGCATTCACAACCTTAGCTAGATTGGGGTATTTGGATTCATAATTGCAGTATTTTCATGGGGGATTCATGGTTTGAATAACCCATTTGTAAATAATATTCACATACCTCACTTAAGTTCCCTAAACCAAGCTTGAATCCATGGTGAATTCGACTATAGTTATTGCCGTTATCCCTTCTCTTCGTCTTCAATTCTAGATAGATGATTTTTGGAGAGAGTATTAGGGTATTTAGTTAAGTTTGTTAGAATGATTATCTTAGGGTTTATTTAAGATTATTTAGGTGGTTAACTAACCTATCAACCTACTTAGATTAACCCCTAATTTGTAACCAACTTAACCCTCATACACTCAACTAAAAACAAAAAGCTGAAAATCTGTCAGCACCTACGACGTGGTCATTTACAGACCGTAGATTGGACTTATATCCGCGTTTGAACCTTAAACTCCACATTAGAGTGCATTATACATGACCATGACCCATAGGACATAAATTTGTCTACTAGCCGTGAAACGCAAAGCTGTTTTGACAACCTTTTAACCAATAATTGGGGTCCTCCTCAAGGACCCCTTGGGTGGTCCTTGGGAGGTCGTACCCAAATGTTTAACCGCTAATTATGTCCATCTATGTATAGGAACCATTTATATTTATTTTAACCTTCATCAACACTTCACAAGTTCACTACAAAAACCTAGAACACACTAGTTAATATCACTAGTTCAACTTACTAGTTTCCAAGCGTTATAATCGTTTCTTAACGTTTATCTTCCAAAATCCTTAACCAAACTTGCATAACGATTTTAAATCATTTAAAATAGTTTTCACTATAAACTGACATGTGCTTCTCTAGCTTCACCTACATACTTCCATTAGACAATACCTAGGTTTTACTAGGTTCTATGGGATATCCCTTGGGAACATTTGTTCTCGTATGAAACTCAAAACACTTTATAAAGCGTAAAATATAAATTATCAGAACATTATGCATGAATTACATCTAATGCACATATTTATGAAAGAACTTAAATTCCAAGATACCACATATAATGCAACACAAGGGAGTAAGAACTACTTTTACCAACAAATTATGCATCAAAGTTTATATTTAATAATTTTTTAGGAGGAACTAACATCTCCTGGACTACTTTTACCAACAAAATATGCATCAAGTATATATTTAATCATTTTTAAGGAGGAACTAACATCTCCTAGCTAAAAAATGCTCAACACATACACTTGGAGCCTAAAATAGAAATTACTTCTTATAAATCAATTATCATTGAGGCAATCTTTCAACTCAAAACTAGGGAATAATCATAAATAAATCATGAAGTCTATATGCAAGTCCTTATAAATGCACTACAACATAAGGAAACAATGCATACTAGTCATTTTTAACAAGACCTAAGCATTTTCATGATCATGCATATAAGGAAATCATGAGAACACATAAGACAAATAATAACCCAATAGATAGGCCCACTATCCCCCACATATGGGCAAGCCCAATCAAACTTCTCTAAACATCATATTGGATAAAATAAATTCAAAATCCAACATAAAAAGTCATAAATACATTAAATGTGGAAATTTACTAAAGCGGAAACATATACCATAAAGGACATGAGGAGACCACTCTTGATTTGCTCTAGATTAGAGAGCTTAAAACTTATTCTTCTTTTGAGGCTCCACACCCCCACCATTAGAAGCATCTTGCTAACCTACCTACTTGTAACCTTATCCTTAAGTCAATCTCACTAACACAACTCATAATCTTACATGATTCTAGCAACCTGTACTAAACTTATCATAGTCACTACTACTCTTAAGGTGAAAATATGTAGTAACCCTACCTCATGCAAATCAAGGATACCCAACAACCTTAACTCCCCCTTTGGAGCAACCCTATACTAACTCCTTTTAAGAATCACTTACATTTGATATCCTTCACCTAAGGTGATACATATATCATGGTGAATTACACTTCTACCCTTCATAGAGGAGCGTATTTACTAAAACTCATCTAGGCATTACTTAAACACCCTATTACACCAATCTATCAACATACTTTAACAACCCATCATGACAAGGTCGGGTCCTACCAATAACTAAACATAATGTAAGCATCACCTTATTAGGTAGGCACACTATCTCCCCCTTGAGAGTAAGCCCACTCAATCCTTCTAAACATCTTTATAACATAAAGGTAACAATGAAGAAACATTCATACTAATTACAACATCAAGCACTATAATATCAAAATCTACCAAATCACATAGCCATAATTGGCATCACAACCAACTTTTGTTCCTCACTCCTAGAAGCATAAACCCATCTGACGGTCACATGCTAAAGATCAAAAGATAAGGGATAAAAGAGATAGGTTATAGATCTATGGCATGACTTGGAGAATGTAGAAGTGAGATTTTTCCTGAGCATCCAATAGCTTACTATTCATGGAATGTGTCGCGACTCATCCCAATAAATAAGACTCTACCTACACCTGGCTCAAGAGATCTTTATATTTTACAAAAACCTTATGTTTAGTAACATGTTTGTCACCACCCGAGAGCACCCATAAGTCGTAACACGGTGTACTTGAGCCCGAAGGTGTCTCATACAAGACCTTAGAATAATCATAACATAATATAATCGAAAATATGGAAGTTTACAACTATAAGATATACAATTGAATTCATTTTTATAAATCGCAAACGAAAGTCTTTTGAAACTATTTTGTCTCAAAACCATCTATTTAGTACTCAAGAATAATAGTCATCTGAGTATATCCCATACAAAGTCTTAAACATAAAAGTAAATGACATAAAGGTAAGTGAATGTCGTCCCAGCAGCTATGAGGACTCACCAAGATCTTCAAACTTCCAAAGATTTTTGAAACTCTAGCCTCCAATAGCAACTCAAAGATCCAATTCTACATTTGGTTAGAATGCAAGAAATATGTGTAAGTACAAAGGTACTAAGTATGAAAGACAGTACAACATAATAAAAGCATCTCAAATTATTATTCAACATAAAATATAAGCATAACAGATAATAACATGGTCATAACATAATCATCACAATCATATCATAGTCTCGAACATAAGCTTAATCTTAACATAAGTCAACATAAGACATAATTAATGAGCATAGGAGATAAGTCATAATCATATTAACATAATTGACCCTTGGTCATCCATATCATGATGAAACCATTCTGAAGTAACTTCAAAAGCATACAAGTGAAAGGCAAAAGTAACATCCCATAATACTACCTAACCCAAGTATCCCTCTTTAGTAATCTTATTCATAGTCTACATGCATGGTCAACTCTATAGCTTCTCTATGCCATAAGGGCACCATACTTCTATGTAACCCCAGGACACACTTTTTCAATGCATGAAAAGTATCCCATACTACCCTTAAAACTAAGCATAAACTTGAAGTCATCCTAGTATATCCACCCTATTTTGGCCTCATTATTTAGTTCACTCACTTAACTAAAGAATCTCTCACCTTTAGTCAATTATAACTAGGAAAGTAAAATCTAGTTCAATCATATGCCAAGGCACCGCTTTAGTTAACCTAAGTCATACTTTGTGCAATGCAATCATAGAATCCCATACTACTAATAATGTTAAGCATTGCATTTAGGTCCTACTACTAGTTCTTCTTTGTTTTGACCCTAGTTATTTTCTTTATCTTTAGAACCCTATGAGGTACTCTCTATCAAGAACATCTTAGTTCATTACTAAGTTGAACCCTGGGAGATTCTTCTTTTACAATGTCTAAGTTCCTCCATCACATGGACCCTATGAGATGCAATCTTAAGAATGTTATATTCCACCGATAATTTTGAACACTATGAGATACCACTTTTGGTATGTCTAACTTCATCTACACTCGTGAACTCTATGAGTTACTTCCTTAAGTAAATCATAGTTCATTATGCTTTAAACACTATGAGATGCCTTTGAAGTGTGTCTTAGTTCAGCAGATATGGAGATCTCCACTATAAACCTTAACTCAACTAGGTGAAGGATCTCAGCTCATGAGACCTAACTTTGGGAAAATCCACAAATTACGATGTAAGAGTTCCCCCCTTTAACTAGGATAGTCCTCACATCAACTAGATGTGACTCTTCTTTCTTCATCGAGTCTGACCCTATATTGTGTGACACTCCCTCTCATTTACCATATCCACTTGTTGACAAGAATACACCCCAAGGTTACTTGTTAACACTCAATCCATGTCCAGCTTATTCGAAAATTAGGTATGGTTAGTAAAGGTCGTTCACCAAAATCAAACCTATTGGACTTATATTCTCTTTTAGCCTTTACTCTCAAAGCCTTAGCATCACTAAGTAATCACATTAGCCTTACCCTAAATCCCTAGCCATCATTATCACCATTCCTAATCTATGGTTTGTTTCTTAATCTCTTCTTTACACCAAGATTCCATGGTGATTTGATCACATCTCATTACTAGGTGATTCATGTCTTAATTGATCATATATGTTAAATTCTAAAGATATAAGCCAAGATAATTCATATTCAATCAAGTATATGTTTATACATATTTAGATTATAATAACTATGATCAATTAATATTCAGTACAATTTAAATAGGAAGATTAATTTAGAATATTCAACCTTGCCTACAATGGCGTAAACCCACGATGATCACCTTTATCAACTTATATTAGGGTTTATCAATGAACTCAAATGAAATAATCATATAATACTTACACAAACATAACTCAAATATAATTGAATGCCATCAACTACATTGGAGTCATAATCAACCCCTTCCCACAATGCAATCACAACCCTAGCTAGATTGGGGTATTTGAAATTCACAATTGAAGGATTTCTATGGGGACTCCATGGTTGGTGTAACACCCCGAAAATGACTTAGGTGAACTATATCCTAACATGTTGGTCTTGATGTTATAAGATCCTAAATAGGTCTAATACATGGTATTGATTCAGTGTCTAGGAGTTTAGGTGCATTGGAAGTCAAACATCAAGTGACGACCAAGACGTTCGACGACTAAGTCATCTAGGTGCCTCATATGTGATTTTATGCTTGATAGATGATCTTATAAGGTCCTTAATTGAGTTATTATATCATATGTAGGCAGTGTGTCATGTTTCTTGGAGTTTGGAGGTAAAACGTCCAAGAACGTCCATGACGTTTGAAAGATGTGCCTTGAAACGACATTGTATGTCTAACCATGTTTCATTGAGTTTGATGTCTTAGTTTTGGATGAAATTCATGTATGAGGTGCTAAACTCGTATACAATCATGTTTGGGTTGGAAACATAAAGTCAAACATCCCCAAGGACCACCCAAGGGTCCTTGAGGAAGGACCCAAAGTGATGCCCAAGACTGCCCAAGACAACCCAACCAATGGCTGGTAATCGACGCCCAGTGGGTCAGTCGACTCCCCGTTGGTGGTGGATCATCGATTAGGATTTAGTAGTGGGAGAGGAGAGGCCAAAAAGAAGCCTCAGTCCCAGACCACGGACCAACAGGACGGTCCGTTGGTCAAGGGATGGGCCGTCGATGGGCCGTCGATGGGCCGTCGATGGACCTTCCGTCTGTGAAGTTGTGTTATGCGCAGGTTCACTATTTTGTTGAAGGGTAAAGTTTTAATTTCACCCTACTTGCAGATAGAAGGTTTGGAGGTTCCAAAAGGGTCTTTTGGGTATTTTAAGTGAGTATATAAGTCATAAACACATTGAAGACTTCATTCTTGTAAATCAATACCCCAAATCCCTTACAAATTCCTTATGAATCTTTGAAGTTAAAAGTCAAGAAAGAGCTTGGTGTGATGAATTGAGTGGAGACTGTTCATCAAAGTAAAAAATTATCTCATCAAGGTATGTATATTGATCCTTGAAACTCTCTTCATCAAGGAGCCCCAATTCTAAAGATGTTATCTACTGTTTTCAAGTTGAATTTTCCAAATTTCATAATTCTATCATGGGTTCTTGAATTAATGCTTTCTAAACATTGAATAATAGTTTAATTGATATTTTATTGATTATTTTTACATAAATTACCTATGAACCCAATAATTGGATGAAACCTAGTTTTTGACTAAGTTATGGGTTACTTGATGTTGACAATAGTATATGAATTATGGAGTAGATTTCTATGGGCTACCTAATGATGTAATAATTGTATTCAAGTGATATCTAGGTTGTATTATATTGATTAATTTACATTGAATGGACCTAGTTCATTTATTATTATAGTTTTTATGTTGAACTGATGTTCATGGCCATTGGTAAGGGCCTTATGATATTGATTTGGATGATTTAGCATCGAATTGAGGTGTTGAGGATGCAGCGGTTGTACGCTGCCCTATTTACTTTATTTTGATGTTGTTTATACTTTAACTCTATTTTGATTTGTATGGTCCATTTATGGTGGCGGTGTTATGTGTTTACTTGAAAATTGATGTGGCCTTGTCGGCGTTACTTTATGCAATATGATGATCATGGACTTCATCGACACTACATGAAAGTAATATGGATATTTTTGTAGTTTATTATGTGAAGTATGATGATATCTATCTAAATGTTAAGCAACGTGAAGTCATATATGTGTTGTTCTATCAATGCTAGTTAGGTGATCATGCTAGACTATGACTTTGACCTTGTGTGTATAGTCTTAGGGTTGATTCTTGGTTATTTATAATTGACTATATAAGTCTATTTTGTTCACATTCATGATGTTATGATAGTGTATAGGATTACTTGAAGATGATATGGTTATATTTATGTGTTCTAGAATGGCATGTTTTATGAGTAAAGTAAAGTATGCGATGTCTTGTCTTGGTTTACTTGTGTCCATTACTTTATGTATATATGATTATGAATATTTTATTTGTTGAATTAGGATGTTACATCTCTTAGTCTTGAATGTATGAGTGACATCTGAACTTAAATGAAGTTAAATGGGTCTTTTCTGTGAAACATTGAACCTAGTGGTCATGTTACGAATGTTGAAGTCGTAAGTCGTAACAGTATCCTTCAAAGTAATGGAATGATGAAATTAATGTTAATTGGCAGGAACAAAATCATATTAATCCTAAGAGAAGTCATCATGAGCTTCTTTTCGTCATTGGAAGGTAGTCTTAAGAGGACCTTTTTGGTAGGGTAAATGTGATTGGGTTATGAACTTTTTATGGATCCTTTTTATGTGAAACTTAAGTGTGAATTACTCTATGATAAAGAAGGCTAGCACTGAGTGATTATGATAAGGGAAGTAGTTCTAGTTAAGAATAAGACTAGATTACAAAGCATGCACGTCATATTCCTTAACCATGTGCCTACATGGGATGTGTCTAAGTTCTACCATTGTCAAGTAGAACACCCTCATTGGAGTAGGTTAGAACACAAGATTCCATGTCTAGCTATCATGGTCAATGTATGTTATTTTTTATTCTCATCATATGGGATATTTACTAGCATTAGAGAAGTTCTATGAAGTTTAGGTTGTGGTATCGGACGCTATCTAGACATTGCACAATAGGCTTTGAAGGTGTTATTCAGAATCCCTAGGTCTTGTCCAAGACCATTACTTGAATGTCCTTTATGTGTGGAATGTCTCATAAATAAACTAATTAATTTAAAGACTTAACTTAAGTAAGAATTATGTTAATGGAATAAGTACTTTTGTATAGTAGTTAAGGGTTTTCTAGTTAAGATGTGAAGGGGGCATATGAATGGTCACTTTGTATCTTGCCTAGATCAGTCTTAAGAATTACTCTTGTTAGGGAAGATATAGATTTTGTGGTATTGATCAACATTTTGAAGCTTCTTTTACATGCCTCTGACCACTCAAACTTCTTACTCTTTCTAGTCAAAGTAGTCAAGGGACATGTAATGAACACCAAACTATCTACAAACCTCCGATAATAACACATTAGACCCAAGAAACTCCAAATGTCTGTTGGAGTCAGTGGTCTAGGCCAATTTTTCACTGCCTCTGTTTTCCTTGGATCAACTTCAACTTTCTCACTAGAGCTAATATGACCAAGAAACGCCACCGAAATCAACCAAACCTCACATTAGTCTCCTTAAGTACTTGTAACACCAACCTCAAGTGATCCATATGTTCACCCAAATTTTTTGAATATACTAAGAACTCGTAAATTAAGGCAATGACAAATTAATCTAGGTAACTTTGAAGCACTCTATTCATAAAATCCATAAATGCCTTTAGGGCATTATTGACACCAAAGAACATTAGTAAGAGCTCCTAATGACCATATCTAGTTGGAAATACTGTTTTTGCTATATCCTCACCTCTCACCCTTAGTTGGTGATACCCCGACTTTGAGTAAATTTTAGAAAAGTGGTTGGCCCCTTGGAGTTAGTCAAACAACTTGTCAATCAGAGAGAGAGGATACTTGTTCTTAATAGTGACTTTATTGAGTTTGCAATAATCAATGCACATTCTAAGGGAACCATCTTTCTTCTTCACAAAAAAAAAACCGGAGCATCACATGGTTAAATATTAGGTCGAATGAAGCCTTTTTTTCTAGTAAATTCTTGAGTTGAGCCTTCAACTTTTTAAATTCGGCCGAATCCATCCGATAAGGAGGAATTGATATGGGATTTGTATCAAGGTAACAAGTCGATACCAAAATCAATTTCCCATTCGGGAGGGATATAGGGAAGATCATTAGGAAAGATCTCCATAAATTCCCTCACAACGGGGACCGACTCGATGAGATAATTACGACGTCTAAATCTTTGACTCTTATTATATGGAATAAACACCATATAGAGATCATCCTATAAGCTTTCAAACAAGAAATGACATGACCTCTAGGAATAGAATTTCCCCCCTTCACCTATAATACGGGTTCATTTGGAAAGTTAAACTTCACCACCCTTGTTCTGCAATCTATAGAGGTAACGAAAGCATCCAACCAATCCATACCAAATATGACATCAAAATCAAACATATCATGTTCTACTACTTACATATGAGTAACTCCAGTTGGCAACATTATAGGATAATTTATATATACCCTTTTTGCAACCATCGGTTCACCTACAAGGATAGTTACTATGACAGGTTCATTTAGAATGTCGGGCAAAATTTACAACTTCTTAGCTATCAACGGAGTAACAAAAGATAATGTAGCGCCCGGATAATGTAAATCATACACATCAATGGAAAAGACTTTAAATAAATCGGTCACCACATCGGGAGAAGTCTCTTGCTCACCCTTTGAGCGAAGTGCATACTAGATACTTTTCTTAGGAGCATCTTTAGAACGACTTGCTTTTAGACTCTCTTTGTCTTGACCCATCATTTTTAGGCAATATCAAACTTTGTGCCCACTTCTACCGCAACCAAATCAATTATTCGTCCCCTAAAGACAATAATTTTGCTCCTTGATTGGTGAACTAGTACCTCTACGCTTTATGAGGCTTAGGGTTAGACACCCTATCATCACGATCCTTACAAAATTTTAGAGGAACTTGGTTAGAAATCATTTTCTTGAACCTAGGCTTTTCTTGGATATCAAACCTACTCTTTGAAGAACCACCATCAAAAGATCTTGCCCTCTTAGGATCTCAATTTTTTCTCTTAGCCCTTGCCTCTTCTACTTGTTGACCATGCACCATAAGATAAGAAATGTTCATATTTTTATGTAGCATATCTGAATGACATTCCTCTTGCAAGTCATCTGAAACTCCCGTCACAAAGCAGTTCATTTCATCCCTAGTATCCGAAACCAAGGAAGGAGCATACTTTGACAATTTAGTGAATTTCAAACAGTATTAAAGCACACTCATACCTCGTTGGTGAAGATTGAAGAACTCCACCACCATGGTTTCCCTGTTATCCATTGGAAAGAACCTATCAAGAAAATTCTTCTTCAGATCTTCCCAAGTCACCGGCCCACCTCTTACAGGCCTATTGTCCCTCAATTGGATGTACCAAGTTTGGGCCACATATTTGAGTTGGTAAGTGGCTAACTCGGCCTTCCACTAGTAGTCAACCCCCATAGCATAGAGAGTCTTATAAATATCATTAATGAACTCTTGCGGGTCTTCTTTAACCTTGGACCCATAGAAAGTAGGGGGATTCATTCTCGTGAAGTCCCTCAAGCGGGAGGCCATGGCAGTAATTTGTTGATTCGCTCGGGTTACAATCTCCCTATTAGCTTGGGTCGTCGTGGCTTTAGCTTGAGTAGTGGTGGCTTGTGCTTATGTCACGCACCGAGCTACCCCCAATGTGCGGACACGAAACCTAGGACCACAAGTGATTCCAAGCTAACCCTGCTGGCATGATCATGAGCATACTAAAGATAATAAACTGTTGCGGAAGCTAAATCATACTTAAAATGAAAAGATGGGGAATATCTATAGAGATATTTTACAAAAATGAGTTTAATACAAAAGAAATATTAACTCAATATTAGGCTGAATCTAACTATGTCTGAAAATAGCCTCTAAACTAGACTAGAAATATTGGGACAAGCCCAGCTAAATCTAGCAAAAACTGAAACTAAATGACTAAAGACTGAAATGAAACTCATGACTTTTGTCCTCGGAGAATGAGGACTCACCACTGAATCTGCTGAACTGGAGATCGGGAAATTGATCTATGCGTGATCTGGATGCTGAGAACCTCAACCTACATCACGAGAAGATGTAGCGCACGTATGCGTCAATACTTGAAAGGTACTGAGCATGTAGGATAGAGTAAAACTGAAATAAAACATAACTGAACAAGCACTAAAACAAGTATAATAATCTGAACGTGATGTGCTTATTTCTGAGCTAACTAGATGCAATGACCAATTTATAACATGTTGAAACTGAATACTGAATATACTGACAAATGGTCAATGCCAAGAGTCTGACAGAACTGTGGGAGCTACTATAACTAATAATAAAACCACATGAGTTAAATGTGGAGTCCGATGTATACTCCCCATTGAGAGGACCCAATATACCCTGCCAAAGGTATAAATGCATGCTGGCGTGATCACTAAACTGCTTGCTCACATAGTGGACTTACAACCTACTAGGCAAGTAGCTCTGGGACTATTGTGTACGCTAAACCCTAGTCAAACTCGGTATTATGATACTCCCAATGAATTCTGTAAATTAACTTATTATATCTGCATTTCTTTAAATACTGGATAGCTCGAAACTGAGAATGCAACAATTAATCTGGTAATTATGCATTTATAGCTGAGGCATGTATATCTGAAGTGTCTGAAATATATGACCTAGCATGTGTGATTGAAGAACTAAAGAAGTACAAAGCTAGGGTTCTGAAATTTATGCAATAATCAGAGTAATAACATGATAATCTGATTTGGAACATATATTTAATAAATTCATGAAGTTATATCAAAGTTCTTGAAACCCTAGGTTTAATCATGATAAGAGAATCAAGAATCTGACAGAAAACTAGGGACTTAATGGGTGAAAGGAACGCACTAGTGAAATCCCACATATCAAGTGATGAAATCCACGGAAAAATATTTAAGTTTCGGGGCTGGACCTGCTGAAGCTTGTGGCGTTCTTAAACTAGGGTTCTTAAGCTTTTTTCTCCTCTCTTGCTTCTAATTTTCTAAGTTTTGATTTAATGATCTGACTGGGATATGTTTTAATTATGTTTCTAGGCTTAAACTGACTAAAACTGATGATTTAGGGTCAAAATGACATAATTTAGGGTTTAAACGGAGTGGTAAAGGTCAAAAAGACCCCTGGGAAGGTTGATGTCGAGTCTCACGACGTCCAGGACTGACGGTCCGTCTTTCGCCCTGTGCCTCGTTGTTGGGTCCGTCGTGAGGTCCTGTTCGACATGCTTTTACTAAAATGGGCATGACATTTTACTCGGGGGTCTGATTTTAGCAAAGTCAGTGGATATGGAAAATAATTCAATTATCTATTTGTGGGTAGGTCATGTGAGACTTAATTCATTTTTTGCTAAGAGTTATGATCATTGTAAGTTGACCCAACTGCATTTCCCCTTAACTGGATGCAAATTTTCCACCTACGGATCTTAGGTCCACCTACGAACCATGCTGGTCATCCATAGCTCTTGTCAGATAGTGGGATTCTTGAACGACAGTCATGGACTGCGAACCGTCGTTTGACCTACGGACCGTAAGTCCGTCCGTCGTCCAAGACTTAACCAATTTTTATAGGCTGAAATTTTTGGGAGTTTCTGATCCCATCGACGGTTGTGCAGGATGGACCGTGGTTAAGGCTACGGTCCGTCGATGCCACTGTTTGTAGAACCTGCAGATTTTTCTGAAAAACTAATTTTTGGTCTGTTTTGGCTACGGGGTGTTACATTATCTCCCCCTTGGGAACATTCGTCCTCAAATTAAGACTAAAGTAGTTGAAATAGAGGAGAGAGATCCAAACCCCACTACTAAACACTGAGAACTGAGTTCTGGCTGAATTGAGTTCACAGTACATGCAATTACGCTAAAAATGAAAGTACAAACTTAGGGAACATTATTCTAAAACTAAATTTACGCATGAATGACTGTAAAACTGAAGAGGAACTATTACCTCAAGCTTGAGTGGAATCGGAAGGAAAAAGGTAAGGATACTTGGCTTTCATGGCTGCTTCTGCTTCCCAAGTAGCTCAATCTATGGACTGATTCCTCCACAAAACCTTGACTGAAGCGAATTCATTGTTTCTCAACCTTCTAACATGATGGTCAAAAATATCAACTGGTACATCCTCATAAGAAAGACTATCTTTCATCGCCACACTCTCTAATGGCACTATAGAGGCTGGGTCACCCACGCACTTCTTCAAGAGTGAGATGTGGAAGACCGGATGCACTACTGCTAATTTTGTTGGCAACTCTAACTCATATACCACCTTGCCAATCCTTTCCAAGATCTTGTAGGGGCCTACATATCTAGGACTGAGCATCCCTTTCTCTCCAAAACTCATCACCCCTTTCATAGGTGAGACTATTAAAAAAACCCAATCGTCAACTTGGAACTCTAGTTCCCTTCTCCTTATTTCTGCATAAGATTTCTGACGACTTTGGGTTGTTTTAATTGTATCTCTAATGAGTTGCACTTTCTCCATAGCATAAAGGATTGAATCTTTCCCTATCAAAGCTGTTTCACCTACTTCAAACCAACCAATAGGAGATCTACATCTACTCCCATATAAAGCCTCAAAATGGGCCATCTGAATGCTGGAATAGCTATTATTGTAGGCAAACTCAATATGAGGAATGTGATCATCCCAACTACCTTTGAAATCGATCACACAAGCTCTCAACATATCCTCTAAGGTCTGAATGGTACGCTCTGCCTGCCCATCCGTCTATGGATGAAATGTTGTACTAAGGTTAACTTGAGTACCAAGACCTTTTTGAAATGACTTCCAGAAATTAGAGGTAAATTAAGGACCTCTATCTGAGATGATAGACAAAGGAACCCCATACAACCTCACAATTTCAGTAAGGTAAATCTTGGCGTAGTCCTCTGCCGAATATGTAGCCTTGACCGCCAAAAAGCGAGAAATCCATAGTAATCACATCCCACTTCCAAGTAAGAATATCGATTTTTTGATTCATACCTCGTGGTTTCTGATGTTCTACCTTGACGTGCTGGCAAATGGGGCACTTACTCACAAAGTCTGCTATATCCCTCTTCATGCCATTCCACCAATAGACTTCCCGCAGATAGCGGTACATCTTAGAGGCACCTGGATGAATAGAATTCCTGGAGTTATGAGCTTCTGCAAGAATATGCTCCTTATCTCTTCCACATCAGGAACACACAATCTACGTTTGTAGCGAAGTACACCATCTCCCCCTTGGGAGAAAACCTCCACTCTCTGATTATTGACTGCACCCTATAGTTTAAGTAAGATCGGATCACTCTCTTGCTTTTCCTTTACCTCCACTACCAAAGACGATTCTGCCCCATTCTGAACTGTCACACCACTGTTTGATATGCTCATAAGGCGAACTCCCAAGCGAGCAAGGCTGTGAACATCCTTCACTAGCTCCTTTCTTTTTTCCTCAACATGGGCTACACTACCCATAGATAATCTTCTAAGAGCATCGGCCCCTATATTTGCCTTTCCAGTATTATAATGCACACTCATATCATAATCCTTAAAGAACTCAAGCCATCTCCTCTGGCGAAGATTCAACTCTTTCTGGGTGAGCCCATTTTATGATTAGTGAACACATCTACATGAACACCATGCAAGTAGTGTCTCCATATCTTGAGTGCAAACACCACTGCTACAAACTCGAGGTCATGAGTTGGATAGTTCTTCTCATGCACCTTAAGCTTTCTCGAGGCATAAGATATAACCTTATCTCTTTGAATCAACACACAACCAAGGCCAACTCTTGATGCATCGCAATAGATCACATAACCATCTGAACCCTCCGGTAGCGTCAAGACAGGAGTTGTAGTCAATCTAGTTTTAAATTCTACGAAGCTTTTCTCACAATCATCTGAACATTGAAACTTGACAATCTTCTGAGTCAACCTAGTCAATGGTGAGGCTATGGATGAAAATCTTTCCATCTACCTTCTATAATAACCTGCTTGACTTAAGAATCTTGTGATATCTGTAGCAGAGGTAGGTCTTGGCCATTGTTTCATTGCTTTTATCTTTTGTGAATCTACACGGATCCCTTTGCTATATACAATGTGACCAAGGAAAGCAACGGATTGCAACCAAAACCAACATTTACCAAACTTAGTGAATAACTGGCGATCTTTAAGAGTGTGCAGAACAACTCTTAAATGACTTGCATGTTCTTCCTCACTCCTAGATTAAATGAGGATATCATCAATGAAGACGATAAAGATCAAGTCTAAGTACTGTTTGAACACTCTGTTCATCAAATCCATGAAAGCTGCAGGAGCATTTGTTAGTCCAAACAACATAAAACTACAAATTCATAATGACCATACCGAGTTCTGAAAGCTGTTTTCGGAATGTCACTATCTCTGACTCTGAGCTGATGATAACCCGATCTGAGGTCTATCTTTGTGAAATGACTAGCACCCTGAAGTTGGTATAACAAGTCATCAATCCTGGGGATGGGATACTTATTCTTGATTGTGATCTTGTTCAACTGTCTATAGTCAATGCACATTCTGACAGTACCATCTTTCTTATTTACGAACAATACTGGTGCACCCCATGGTGAAATACTAGGTCTGATGAAACCCTTATCTAGAAGGTCTTTCAACTGCTCTTTCAATTCCTGAAGCTCTGCTGGAGCCATTCTGTAAGGAGGAATGGAAAAAGGCTGGGTATCTGGAAAGAGATCAATTCCAAAGACGATATCCCTTTCGGGAGGAACCCCGGGTATATCTTTTGGAAATACTTCTGGAAATTCACAGACTACAAGAACTGACTCAAGAGATGGGGGTTCAAGGCTAAAATCCTTAGCCCGAACTAGATGATAGAGATAACCCTTAGATATCATCTTTCTGGCCTTAAGGTAAGAAATAAATCGACCAATATGCGGTAGGCTACTACCCTACAATTCTAAGACTGGCTCGTCTGGAAACTGGAAACGAAAAATCCTAGTTATACAATCGACTGAGGCATAAAATGAGTGTAAACAATCCATGCCTAGAATGACATCAAAGTCAACCATTACTAACTCTACTAGATCTGCTGAGGTGAATTTCTAAGAGACTGTGACAACACAATTTCTTTATACTCCTCTAGCTATAACTGGGTCACCGAGTGGAGTAGAGACTGAGAAGGGTTCTAAGGGAGTTTCTGGACTGACACTGAATTGGACTGCTATATAAGGAGTTACAAAAGAAAGAGTAGCCCCTAGATCTAACAATGCATAAACATCAAGGTCAAAGACTCATAACGTACAAGTGACTACATCAGGAGAACCTTCCTGATCCTGGCGAGCTTGAAGAGCATAAAGTCTGTTCTGGCGTTGACCGCCACCTGTACCAGATGAGTTACCCAGCTGAGTTGAGCGACTTGTTGGTGCTGCAGAATTTGTAGACTGAGCTCTACCATTACCACCTCCTTGACCCAGTCTAGAAGGATAGTCCCTCAACCTTTGACTAGACTGACCACATCCAAAACATCCTTCTTTTCCTGCAAGACACACGCCTGGATGGTTCTTACCACACTTAGGGTAAATGGGGTAAGTGTTGGTGCCTGAAAAAGTTCCTTGAGACTTAGAGCCTGGTGCTCTGCCCTTCTTGTCATACCTATTCTTGGAGGATGGAACACTAGATGATAAAGGGGTTGGAGCTGAAAACTTTTGCTGACCCTACGAGCGATTTCCACCACCCGATTTCTGATGAGAATAGTCATAGTTCCCAATCCTAGCCTTCTTATTTTCCTTAGCCTATTCCCTAAGCTTATTACCCTCAACCTGGTGAGCATGAGTCATAAGCCTAGAGATGTTTATATCTCCCAGCAACATAGCATTTCTGCACTATGTCTTCACCAAATGTGATACTCCATAGAAGAACTTATTCATCTGATCCATGGAGTCAGCAACCTTGTGAGGAGCATACCTGGAGAGTTGGTTAAACTTTAGCCCATACTCTTGGACTGTCATGTTTCCCTGCCTCAAGTTCATGAATTCTTGGGCCTTTGCTTCTCTCAACTCTATTGGGAAAAACCTGTTGATAAAAGTCTCACTGAATCACTCCCAAGTAATAGGAGCTGCATTTGCACCCATATTTTCCTTCCACTGAGTGTACCAGATATGAGATACGTCTTTCACCTGGTATGACGCCAACTCAACCCAATAATTCCTAGTAACCTGCATTACCTCAAAGATCTTCTTGATTTTGTGTATGAAATTCTAAGGATCTTCATTAGTCTGCGAATCTAAGAACTCAGGCGGATTCATCCTAATAAAGTCACGGACCCTTTTTGTTGCCACTATTTTCATTCATAGGATCATGAACCCGATTGTTCTTGTGGGTCATACACTAAGACAACATCTATATGGCATTCCTGAACTCAGCATTGGAGACTTCTTGATCTGGGATTGGAGGAGTTGCGTTTGCATTCCTAGCATTCGCATTCCCATCGTTAGATCTACGAGGAGGCATGATTTGAAACGTAGAACGTCTAGTTAAAAATGGAATATGATCATACCTTACGCACGATAAGAGTAACAAGAAAGTGAAGCTTGTCCCAAAACACTTTATAGCCTCCCTAACATTAGATGTGGTGAACTTCACACCTATGAAAAGGACTCTGCTTAGTGCGGCTTTGTAAGACATCTGAGGACTCTTAAACCTAGTGCTCTGATACCAAGTGTTGTCACACCCCGAGCTACCCCCGAGACGCAGTCACGGAACCTAGGACAACAAGTGATCCCATGCTAACCCTGCAGGCATGATCATGAGCATACTAAAGATAATAAACCGTTGCAGAAGCTAAATCATACTTAAAATGAAAAGATGGGGAATACCCATATTCTATAACTGAGATATTTTAAAACAATGAGTTTAATACAAAAGAAATATTAACTCAATACTAGGCTGAATCTAACTATGTCTGAAAATAGCTTCTAAACTAGACTAGAAATACATGGATAATCACAGCTAAATCTAGCAAAAACTGAAACTAAATGACTAAAGATTGAAATGAAACTCATGACTGTTGTCCTCGGAGAATGAGGACTCACCACTGAATCTGCTGAATTGGAGATCGGGAAATTGATCTATGCGTGATCTGGATGCTGAGAACATGAACCTACATCACGAGAAGATGTAGCTAACGTATGCGTTAGTACTTGAAAGGTACTGAGCATGTAGTATAGAGTAAAGCTGAAATAAAACATAACTGAACAAGAACAAAAACAAGTATAATAATTTGAACGTAATGTGCTCATTTCTGAGCTAACTAGATGCAATGACCATTTTAGAACATGCAGAAACTGAATACTGAATATACTGATAAATGGTCAATGCAGAGAGTCTGACAAAACTGTGGAAGCTACTAATAACCAATAATAAAACCACATGAGTTAAATGTGGAGTCCGATGTATACGCACCATCGAGAGGACCCAATATACCCTGCCAAAGGTATAAAGGCATGCTGGCGTGATCACTAAACTGATTGTCCACATAGGGGAACCTACTAGGCTGGTAGTTCTGGGACTATTGGGTACGCTCAACCCTAGTCCAACTCGGTACTATGCTACTCCCAATGAATTCTGTAAATTAACTGATTATATCTGAATTTCTATAAATACTAGATAGCTCGAAACTGAACATGCAATCTGAGAATGCAACAATTAATCTGGTAATTATGCATTTATAACTGAGGCATGTATATCTGAAATGTCTGAAATATATGACCTAGCATGTGTAATTCAATAACCAAAAAAATACAAAGCTAGGTTCTGAAATTCTTGCGATAATCTGACTAATAACATGATAATTTGATTTGGAACATATATTTAATAAATTCATGAAGTTATATCAAAGTTCTATAAACCCTACGTTTAATCATGATAAGAGAATCAAGAATCTAACATGAAAAATAGGGACCTAATGGGTGAAAGGCACCCACTAGTGAAATCCCACATACCTAGTGGTGAAATCCACAGAAAAATACTTAAGTTTCGGGGCTGGAACTGCTGGAGCTTGTGGCGTTCTTGAACTAGGGTTCTTGAAATTTTTTTCTCCTCTCTTGCTTCTAATTTTCTATGTTTTGATTTAATGATTTGACTTGGATATGTTTTAATTATGTTACTAGGCTTAAACTGACTAAACTCTAATGATTTAGGATCAAAATGACGTAACTTAGGGTTTAAATGGAGTGGTAAAGGTCAAAAAGACCCCTGGGAAGGTTGCTGTCGGGCCTCACGACGGCCAAGACTGACGTTCCGTCGTTCGCTCGATGCCCCGTCGTTGGGTCCGTCGTGAGGGCATGTTCGACAGGGCTTCACTAAAATGGGCATAACATTTTACTCAGAAGTCTGATTTTAGCAAGGTTGGTGGAGGTGCAAAAATAATTCAATTATCTATCTGTGGGTAGGTCAAGGAAGACCTAATTAATTTTGTGCTAAGAGTTATGATCATTTGAAGTTGACCCAATTGTATTCCCCTTAACTAGATGCAACTTTTCCACCTACGGACTGTAGGTCCACCTACGAACCATGTTGGTCATCCATAGCTCTTGTCAAAGAGTGGTTGAGGGGATTCTTGATCGACGGTCACAAACTACGGACCGTCATTTGACCTACAGACCGTAAGTCCGTCCGTCGTCCAAGACTTAACCAATTTTTCTAGGCTGAAATTTTTGGGAGTTTCTGATCCCATTGACGGTTGTGAAGGACGGACCGTGGTTCAGGCTATGGTCTGTCGATGCCACAGTTGGTAGCACCTGCAGATTTTTCTGAAAAACTAATTTTTGGTGTGTTTTGTCTACGGGGTGTTACAACTTAATTAGTGATGGCTTGGGCCTTTTGACAGAGAGCGGCCCTTATGTTACATTCGTCAAAGGAGGAGGATTGATTGGGGCTTGGTCATCATTAGCACCTTCTTCAAGAGGAGGAACTTGATCACCACGGGGAAGAACTACCGCATTGTCCATCTCTTCTTCAAGTATTCATGTTGCGTTCCTTCGAGTATTCAGTTCCTATAATCACAATAAAAGGATTAGATTCTAAAAGTACATAGAGCTAAAACTCTAGAGGCACAACATTGGACTTCCAAAGAAAGTGAGAGTATCCTAAGGATCAGATAGATTCCTGTTCATAAGTGTGATACGCTTCAGAAATATTAATACAAACCTACATAGACGTGGTTGAGAGAGACATTTACTCAAAATATTAAACTTCATGCTCTGATACCAAGTTTGTCAAATCTGGGGAGCACCCCCTAGACATAACTTGTGTCGTCGTCCTCTTTGAGGCGTAAGACAAGCCTCTTCACTTACATCATTACATTCATAGGTTAAAAATGCAGAAATTTTTAAAAAACTTTTCATTACTTATACATGGAGGCTTACATAGACCTCTATATGTACATAATAGTTATATCGAGTATATATAGACCTCTAGTATAGGAAAATTACATAGTCTTTTACTTTTATTGCACACAGATATATAGAAGAGAACATAGTCTCAAAAATCATGTCACATCTCATAACCATATAACAAGAGTTTATAATTTGGGCCTAGCCCATACATCAATCTAACAAGACCACATATAGGTCATACAATGTATAGTATTCAAAATAAAGGGAAACAACATAAGAGTCTTAATACTAAAACAACTCAATAATCTTGATATTGGCATTGCCCTCAGAAAGTGAGGAACAACCCAACTTGGATGAGTGAGAATTCTAAGTCTTCCTTCAAAGTCGTCTCAAAAGCCCTTCAACGTCCGGAACCTAAAATGTTGGGAAAAGCGAGAAAATGGGGTTATTACAACAGTTGTACTAAGTATGTGACCATATGCACACATATCATGACATTATGCTAAAAAGGGGTATTTCATAAAGGTATGCAATTTACTTTGAAAAGTCTTATGCAAATTCAAGAAGACCATACCAATCAATAAGACATGTCCAGTAATTCATAGGCATGCACATCACAAGATCAACAATACAGTCTAGTAAAGTCAACATGCATATCATATAGTTGAACACACAGTCAAAATAACTCTATCATTAAGTTATAACAACACTAGCATGAATAAGAGTATGTTTCAACATAACTAACATTACTTATGACCCTCTTTAAGTATACTAGTGCAATGACTAAAAAAAGCCCCATAACCATACGTAATCAAGTAAACCTAGCAAGAACCATAACCAATGCCCAATTTCACATAACATAACATTAAGAGCACATAATATCATACTTTAGCCACATAGACCGAGTACATGTTCATAAGAGTAATCAACATCACATAATGTCATTAGCATAAAAGACAATCATATAAATATAATTTATATTTATAAGCATATACATACAGAAGAACATTTTTCCAAGACTTCCCCTTAAGGCTAACTAGTGCAATGTATAGGTAGAGTCCGATACCCCTACCTAGACTAAGCTAAACCTCTTAGGTTATCTTAATTAGACTTCAATCCTTTAGTTCATTTTACCTTTTGGGAATATATTGCCTTAACCGACATAAATCACCTAAGCTAATGTTGAATCCGATGTCATATAACCCTACACTTAAGGAATGTGGACTACTTCCCAAGGTAGTACCAAAACATGAACATAGCAACTACGTGGATCCACTGGCTAATATTCCTATAGGGGCAACATAGTTCAAGAACTATGATATATAATTGGTACCATTGTTATGCTACTTGCATTATAGTCTCCAATCTCAAGAGTACATTAGTGATCCTACATTCCCGATGAGGGAAGGGACACGCCGCACTCTAGTTCCCTCGGTGCTAAACTAAAGTCCCTTTGGAAAATTCTTTGATACCTTTATTAATAATCATAACTTAATTTAAGTCATAAGTTATACCTCTTGTATAATTATCATTATCATAGATCAATAAGAATTGCATGAGTTTATTCCTTTCATTACAGTACATACATGTGAAGTTAGCACATTTACATAGTCACATCATAATAAGGCACATTGGTAAATCATCACCATCCTTATAACATCTACATCTTATCCAAAACCTCACAAACCATAGTCAAGACATTTCAATTCAACATCATACCAACCCTATCAATCCTAATACAAGGCATGATTCAATATGACATCTTCACTTAACCACAAGTAACAATAATTTAAGTAAAGAGTTAGGATCAAAAGACTACCAAGTTTCCTTCTCAATTCATCATCAAGGTCTTACCATCAAGCCTTAATTCAACCCAATATGGTTGTAACATCATCAAAAGAAAATAACCAACATCATAACAAGACTAATTGAATCACTATATCACAATCCATCACTAAATAATAGCTTAAGATAAAAGGCTTAGGTCAAGATCATAATCTAGATCAATTACTCAAGAACTAGCATGTTAGGACTATATTCACCTCAATCAATTTATAGTTGATACAATATCATCATCTAGTATTAATTCAACCAATAAACAATTTAATTGAACCAACCCTACACAATTCATATCAAGATCATAACCTAGGGTTAAGGGGAAAAGGTCATCTTTTACACACTAGACCAGTCCATCAAGAAATAACATAATTGTTTTATAATACATGTTATTATATTCATATTATCCAAAAGAAATCATAAACAAATCAATTCATAAGATCAATTTCGAGATTGGACAAAAGTCCCACATGAAAACCCAACTTTTGAAATCAATTTGATGGAACCCTTTGAGGAAAGAGGTCTAAAAGGTGAAAGGAATACCTTACCTTACTAATTGCTGGATATTTATGGAGAAATTGGACCCTTTTCAGCCCTTTAATCCACCCCTAGCTTGGTCTTCGATGGAATTCTTCCACTAGAGAGAGAAAGAAGAGAGAAGGAAGAGAATTTGGGTGTGTGAACTATAAGAGCTTAGGTTAGGCTAATTAGGTTAGAGGCTTTATTTAGGTGGTTAAATTACTTCATTAGACCTCCCTTAACCCATAATTAACCTCCTATCTAATCCAACCAATTAAATGAACTAATTAGAAATGTTCAGCAAAACCAGCCACTAACAGACGAGACCTCAAACGACGGTCCGTCTGTGAGACGACGGCCATAGGAACCTCCGTCCTGTTGGTCCGTCGTGTTTGTCAGAGACTGGTCCAAAACCTGTTTTGGTGAAAACTACTATGTGTTTATCGACTAGGCAATCGATGCCCTCATTGACTGACACATGCATCGTCGACTAGAAGTCGTAGTCACACTCTCTTGAGCAATCCTTTGACACCAAAATCAAGGGTACTCCTTAAGAGCCTCGGTTGGTCCTTGGGGAGTCCTGCCCTGATGTTTCGACTACAAAACAACTCAAATATGTTCTTTATTACCTTCCATCAATTTTCATAATTTTCCGACACTTCAAAGTTAGTCAAATAGTCTAAGGCACGCTAGTACCTCATTGAACTAGTTTACGGACGTCATGGACGTTCTTTAATGTTTTGACTTCTAAACTTCCTACATAACTTATATTCATTAAACTAGACCTTAAAAAGTGTTTAAACTATTATACACTCACGTCAGGCTCTAGAATACGTCTCAGACTTTGAAAGTGTTCCACACTAAGACCTTGGTTATAAGACTCCCAAAATGAGTTAACGTGTCTAGATCCTAACATATGCCTAATAAGAATATTAATATTTTATTTAAGTGTGTAATTCATGTAAGATTGATTTTATTTCATTTGGAAGTCAAACATCGAAGAACATCCAAGACGTTCAAAAGTTAGCCCTTGAGACGTGCATGTGTTACTTGATTGTTCCTAGCAATTTAGGATGTGGTGAGAGTGTTGTTTGATGCTCAAACTGATCTGGAGGGTTCTTGACATGTTAAGGTGTATATTTACATTGTAATCGTATGGGTACGACACCCCAATGGCCCTGCAAAAGGCCCTCAAGGAGTACCCAAAGGCTGTCGAGACACTCTCTTAGCATTGTCAATCGACGAGACCAAATGACACCTCATCACTGCACCCACGCCCCGTAAATGAATGGGCGTCGTTCAAGACATAGACTGGTAAAGGCTCAAGCCTTTTGTCAGTCCTCAGACCCAAACGATGGCCAACAATATGTTCCATCGTTGGACCTACTGGGCGTCGATGCATACCATCGATGAGGCATGTGTTAACTGCTTGGAGAACTGTTTTATTGAAGGAGAGAATGGAAAATTCACCCCACTTCCTAACCTTGACCTAGGAGGTTTATTTAGTTATCTATGGGTATATTAAGTTAGTTCAAAACGTGAACACCCCATTCTCGATCCATGATTAAAAAATTAGACTTCCCTTTCCTAAAATATCCTCTCTAGAAACCTCCTTGGAGATGAAGCTGAAGAACATTAATGGTTATGGATTCTCAATATTTCTTAATCAAGTTTTGGAGGTTTTTTTCTATAATGAGGTATGGTCATCGTTCATATCTAGATAACTTTTCATCCAGAGAGTTCCTTTAAAATTTTTCAAATAGAATTCATGATCATTCTTCGTATCTTCCAATCTAGCTGTGGGTTCTTTCTCAAAACGTTTTCAAAATCTTTCTCATGATGAATTGATGATAATTTACTGATTTTAAAGTTCAATTTCAATCCTATTTCATTATGAACCCATGTTCCCTACAATTCTCAAATAAGCCTATGTTATGGGCATTGTGATCTAGATTATGTATCGATTGCATTATTATTTTATCATGTTGAATTGCTTATATGTACTGCCTATTATGTATATTTATGGCGAATTGTTTATCAGTGATCCATGTGGATCAAGGTTTGAAGGTTTGAATAAGATTAGCCTATGTTCTTCTATTGATTGGTGGTGTAGTGTAGACAATGTGATCTTGATCTTATGATAATTGGATTATGGATTTCGATTATGTTAGTATACTTGTATCTACTGCCACATACATAAATTACTGATTAATTATGAGTATTGATCATTTGAGATCAAAGCAAGGGAGTTTTGGTAAGATTGATCTATGCTCTCCTATGCTCTATAGATTGGTAATGCAATGTACACAATGTAATCTTAATTCTAGGATAGATGAATCATGATTTCGTTTATCTTAAGGTACATTTACCTAATTCCTTATATTGATAATATTGATGTATTGTGAGTATTAATCAATGATGATCAAAGGTTGATGAATTGGTAAGATAGCACTATTTCTCTACTTTTGTTTAGTATTGTTGATATAGTTGGCCTTGTATGGATTGGTGAGGTATGGTCCACTTATGGTGGCGGTTTTATCTTATTATCATTGTATATGTGATGTGACCTTGTAGGTAGTAGTATTATGAAGGTGTGGTGGTGATGATCACCAAATGTGAAGCATGCCTAGTCTTCTATTCTAGTTGTGAACTAGGTTGTATTGCCATGTAATATGTGTGTGAAAGACTATGTTAGGGTTGGTTTAGGTGCTTCCATTGATGAGCTATAAATGGTTAATGACCCCTTACCTATATACCCCTATATGAATGTATGATTATCTAATGTTAGGAGTCTTAAATGCAAGTCTTGTAGTTACCTTGTCTCCTATGCTAGTATGTGTTGTGTGATCTATGCTTTGTTTTGCATCATGGTCCTAAGAGGGTGGCTGCCTCAAGACTATTTTGATAGCCATTATGTGATCATGTACACCAATGAACACAAACACTCACACTTCATGCATGCTTATGAGTAGCATAGGTTCATGGTGTCTAATGAAAGGGTATTCTCATATGCACTTGTGTCTACTACTATGTGTGTAACGTATATGTGTATGAATCATGTTATGTATTCCCTTAACTAGGACGGCTTGATAGGTGTACTAGTATGGATAAGGATATGGGACCTTGTCCATACATTACACATGTATGCCTTGATAGGGTAGTTACTAGGTTTGTGATCTATATACATGACCATAAATGCATGAGTATGTTATGAATATGTATAGTGTTTAAATGTTTTTATAAGAAAGAATTGCTCATATATTTACACCTATAAATTTATTATTGAATAAAGTAAATTATGCATATGTGTGGTCTAAAGGTATTATATGAAAGGTTTGCTCACATTTATGTACACACACACATGTATGATGACCTAGCCAATGAAGGGGCCTTAAAAGATGTTCTCAAGTGTACCCTCAAGTAGATGGTGCTTAACAAATGCTATGTCCATGTGAAAGGACTTCTCATATGATTTAGCTTGATGAACTCCCATCTATGACCTATGATCTAAGCATATGAGGGTTAAGTCTTCAATGCCTACGTTTTATAAAGTAAAAATAATAATGGCTTTCCAATAAAGGGAACTTTGCTTTGCACCGAGTGAACTTGAAGATGAGGGGTGTCCCTTCCCATTGTAGGAAGTTAGGTTCACCATTGTCCTCACGGGGTGGCTAGCCTCATAGCCCAAAGGGCATAGAGTGATATTTCCATAAGTGGATAACTAAAATGCCACAATAGGTATAAAAAGGGTTTCTTTGTATGCCTCCAAGTTGCGTAAACTATGCTTGCGCCATAGGATCTAGCAAGTGATATCACATAATATGCTAGCATGTGTTAATATTAAAATTTTGCTAAGTAGAGTACCTTCCCTTGGTGTAAGGCTCTACAACACAAAATTTCATGTTAGTATCCATGGTCTTAGTGTGGGTTAAGGCTATATTTTCCCTAAAGTAAAATGGACAATGGAATTAAAAAAAGGACCCTAACTAGGATAACCTAAGGGAAGTTACTTAGTGTAGGTGAGGGTATAAGACTTTACCTATACATTGCACAAGTAGCTCTTGAAGGGAGTTCTAGGGAGGTGTTCTAATGTAAATGATCGTGTTTATATCCTTATGCATGACATTTTAGTGTTGTTTAATTGTGTGATGAAATGCATGGTATGAGTCTATATGATGTTATATCTTCTTATGTGCATAATGTTAGTCTTGGTTACTATATGATGAAGGTATTACTTGATGCTAATGAAGTGTTGATACTTTCCATGTTGGTGTATGAAGTGAATTGTTAAGGCTTGTGGTCTCATGATAGGTTTACTAAGTATGTGTGAGGTTATGGGGCTTCAGATGTACATCGCACTAATAGACTTAGATTGGGATTATGAGTAAGGTCTTATAGTATGCTATGTGAAGTGAAGCTAGTATATGTGCAAATTGACTAGGGCTTATTGTAATGTTATAGGGTCCAAACTTAAATGTGTCGATGATGTAAGATACTTCTATGTTGGTATGTGTTTGCTCATGTAGATTATAATTTATGATTTCCTTGTGTCCTTAAGGTGATGCATTGCACCAAGTATCACTAGAGCGTTATTTGGAAGGTCAAGGAAATACTAAGAAAAGGTAGTTAAGTGTAAATGGAAACAAACTTACTGTAAAATGATGCAAAATGTGACTTAAATGCTATGTCTGATTTTATATGATATTATGACTATGGTATATACCTAAATGAAGTGTAGAAGTTGTATAATGCTTAATGTATCAAGTTCTATTATGTTTTCACTAAAAGACATGATGCATTGTTCCAAAGCAAAATGTCCTTTTTATATGCATGTTATTGCATGATTGTCATACTTAGTGCATTATTGTACTAACTACATTCTTCTCTACTTTTTACAGAAAGTGTAGATTATGGATTCTTAAAGAGAATCTCTATGTTGAAGAGCTTGATATATGTTTTCCAAGCTCAAGGAAAGGTATCCTTATGATTCAAGGAAGTCCTATATCAATTTTATATAAAGTTTTGTAATAGTTTAGTTACTGTTTTATGTTAAAAGGGTCGTGTACCTTATACTCTAATGATGTTGTGTCTAGGATGGAAAAATGATATTAGAGTCTAAATATGTAAATATGATATTTTATATATAATGGAAGTGATGCTCTAACTATGGGCTTGTATAACACCTCCAAGAGGTCAAGTACGTCATGTTACTTCTAGGGGGTGCTCCCCGGTCATAACATTGGCATAGAAAGATTGATGATCATTTACATGGTTTAGGATCTAAGAAAAGCCTATATGAGTCTACATTTTACAGTAAGTGTACAGGTGCAGATATACTTATTATTTCATTGTATAGTAATGAAGGTCTTTGAAATGACAGAGCTTGGAGTGATGACATACTTTCTTGAAGATGATGTGTTTATTTTGCGTGAAAAGGTATACTCAAGATATCCTAAACAAGTTTCATATGAAAGATTGTAAAGTTATGAGTACAATAATGAAGCAAAACAAAAAGTTGTCCATTGATAATGGAGCAGAAAGGTGGATGAGGCATATTGCAGAAGTTTTATTTGAAGATTAATGTACTTGACTACTACCAGGCCTGATATATTATATGAAGTGATTCTTTTTTCTCGTCTCATGCATTGTGCAATTGATTTAAACTTGATAGATACTAAAAGAGTTGTCAAATACATCAAGGGAACTATCAACTATGGTGTTAAATTTCACAAAAGTCAGAGTTTTAGACTTACCGAATTATCCGATACTGATTGGGTTGGATAATTTGATAGGAGGAGTAGTTCAGGTTTTTGTTTAACTCATGGCTCATGAGCTTTCTCTTAGCGTTCTAGGAAACAAGATACAATAGCTTAATCAATGGCTGAGGCAAAATCTATTGTTGAAACAATAGTTGTAATCGAAGAACTATGGTTGAGGAAAATCATGAGGAATACCAATATGGAGCAAAAAGAAGTGACTGAGTTTTATACTGATAGTCAAGCTGCAATTTCTATTACTAATAATCCATTTTTTATTGGAGAACCAAGCATTGCAATGTTTAGTATTTTTTCTCGAGAGACGTGCTTAAAGATGGAGATGTGAAACTTCATTACTTTAAAAGTGATGACCTGATTGCTGAAATTTTCATCAAGCCCCTTCTCCTCGGCAAGTCTGAGTTTTTCAGAATGAATCTACGAATCTGTGGATCCTAAAGCAAGGAGGAATTTTAGCTTCTATCTTTTAGGGCTTCAACTTTTTTTAGTTGTTGTAGTTAATTAGTCTTTTTAAAATATTTTCTGCTCTTATTCTATAAAAGTTTGTTTATTTTCAATAGATTCTGTGTTAATATAAGATAGTTGAAGTTAGTGTTTTGTTATAAATGTAAGTATTCATTACAGTTTATAATAAACTTTTACCACTTCCAATTCAAAATCATTCTTCTTTCTAGTTCTTTAGTCTTTTTTTTCTATCTTTATTCCTTTATATTCATAAGTGTTATGATGGTCTTTTCTGGTTTTCGCTTAATTTTTCTAGTTCTTTTCAATGTATTTATTCATGAAAAAGCTTAAGAGTAGCAATGATATTTATGTTAAATTATCAATGCTAATTAAATGTTTGTCAAATTATTGTCAAAGTAATTATGTTAATTAAATATATAATGATTTATGGTGTTCATCTAGATATAAATGACTCAGTGGATGTGGAACAGATATTTATTTGTACAAACTTGAAAAATGATTTCTCTTTTTTTTTTAATTCTACAATATTGGTTTATATCATACAAACAAAGTTATTTAGAATGACCTACAAATTTTCATCTGAAAGTAGACTTAACTAAAAAAAAATAAAGTAATAGAAGAAACATGTTTATATATAGCATATCTAGTATTGAGGAATACAATCTAGACTTGTAAAAAGTAATATATTAGATAACTATGCAGAAGACTCAATCAAACGAACAAGACTTAAGGTCTTGGACACTTAAATAAATTCTTTATGAGCAACATCCACCATCACCTTATTATTCTCTCCTTAGCCTCTAGCTTTAGCATGGACAAGTAAGGGGTTAGTGAGATCCACCCTGTGCACCCACCAACACACGCAACACACACGCACTCTCTCTCTCTCTCTCTCTCTCTCTCTCTCTCTCACACACACACACACACACATACGCATACACATTATACATGATTTATAAAGAATAAAAATGAACACCTTAAAATTAAAAAGTTCGTAACATACCTTATAATCATAAGCTATTAATTTCGGAAGTGATAAAATATATGGGCACATCCATTTATTATACATCTTCATCACCATAAATGTTATTCTGGTTATTCCTATATTCTATTAGAAAAATACGAAATACTTTATCAGATCATTTTTGAGTGATTTTTTTTTTGTGAAATAATATAGAAGGTTTTAAAAAGAAGACAAATATCGTTAGCTTCATAAGAACTTATATTTACGTGTGAAGTAATCTTAAGAACATAATGAAAGTGCAGGAATACAAAAAAAAATTAAAGTAAAAGATGTTTGTCCATTAAATATTGTAACGACCTGTTTAGTCGTTTTGAGCAGCAGATTTTATTTCTGGAAAAACTGTGTGAGTCGACGGAATCCACGACGGACCGTCATGGGCACGACGGGCCGTCGAGGGGGTCTCGTTCCAAAAGACTTAGACTTCTGAAATTTGGGTACTGAAATCGACTCTCTGAACTTCGTGACGACATGGCAGGACGGACCGTC
>NC_028642.1:14051154-14051400 GCF_001406875.1 Solanum pennellii | reverse complement strand
CTATGAGGCTAAGTTCCGTGCATTATCTAGGTATGCCACCCAGCTTTGCGTCAGTTCACAAGATCGGATCCGCCGTTTTGTGAAAGGGTTGAGGTCGGATTTGCGGATTTCAGCCTTACAGGTAGCGGCTACAGCGAAATCCTTCCAAGAAGTGGTAGATTTCGTGATAGAGGTGGAGGGAGTGAAGCCAGACGACTTCACCATGGCATCGACATCTAAAAGGTTTCGAAAGGGAGGTGAGTTTAA
>NC_028642.1:14043117-14045732 GCF_001406875.1 Solanum pennellii | reverse complement strand
ATATTATACTAGTCATGGACACGTGCTTCGTACATGAGTCACATGAAAACATTATCTACGGTATTACTTAAAAAAATTCTACGAGAACAAGTATCACAAACTATTCAACAAATCAAAATATGTAATTTGAAATATATGAACAATCAACCTATTCAATAACTTCTTTATTGTGAGTGAAATGACTAGATTTTCCATGAACATGTAAATTGAACAATAAAACTTGGTTTCATAATTAAAGTCATAATTAAATTGTTATGTAATTAGGTCCAAACATATAATATATACTATGTAACAATATCAAAATGAATATACAAAAATGATTAAATGACTTTGATTTTACTATATAAATATTTATATTTACCTGACTCTGTAGTTATCCTCTCTAATTTCATCCAATGACCGATGTAAATCATGCATATTTTATACATTTTTATAAGAATTTAACAGAAATTCATCACTAATATTAATTATTGAACGAAGTAGATTTCCTTATCTTTTTAACATACGAATGCCTTTTAAAGTACTCCCTTTTTGACAAATAAAATAATACTTTTTATTTATGACAAATTTCAATGTAATTAAAGAACAGAAATCATTGAATGAATTTTCCATAGGAGTAGGATCCATAAATTTAAAGATTTTATAGTGTGCTTTTTCCGTTATTTAATAAAATATGTAACGCCTAAATTTAAAATAACTTTTTTAATACATAAAATTGTTGAAAACGTAGGAATAATATTACACTATGCCTTTTATATTGTATCAACTTTATGAACTTTGCAAAATTCATGATCCTAGAATACATTACAATAATTACTTCTAGCGTACAAACAATCATTATCACACAATAAAGAAATTAGTATAAATTTTTTTTTTTGAAAATGTGATAATAAAGCCACCTCAATATACTGCTACGAAAATATTTCCATACTCAATAGGAATATATGCATAATAAAAATCAAGAAAAGTCAATATGCATCGCATATAATTTTTTTTGTTGTGACAAATGTCGATAACTATACATCACTTTCTAATTCAAAAGACATAGTTTACATATAGTATTTCCGCTGTTGCTGAATAGAACTTTATGTAAAATAAAGTCCCTTTAGTTAGTTTCTTATATTGTAAAAATGCCTTGTATAACTCTGGTATCTTAGATATTTCTTCTCTTGTTATTGTATAAACTGTACTTAATAATCCGTAGTTTTAGCAGGTTGCTACTAGGTTTGGATTTGTTCCAGGTTGTGCTATTAGCTTGTTGTAACCTTGTAAATATTGGGTTATGTAGTCTTCATTTGGATTTTTGGTATGTTTTCCTCTGGGGTTTTGGTTTAAAAATGTTTGTATCTTATGTATATTTTCTATATACATTCTGGTGATGTGGTTATATGTTTGTTTTGTGAATTTAGGCTGGCTTTGTATGTATTTGTCTGTGGGGGTACGAATATGTCTTTTTGGGTATTTTGTGGAGTGTATGGTTTAGAAAATAATTTATTCATATTTGTATTTGTATATTTTACCTTACTTTCCTCCTTTTTTGTAGATGGTCCTGCGGTAGATGTACTTCCTGCTGTAGCTGAGCTTACTGCAGATGTATATGTTACTTTGTTATGGGTTTTTAGGTGTTTCCCAACGTCACCTTCTACCTCCGCATTTTTTAAGTCATGCTGCTGACTTAGCTCCGCATATTTTGAGTCATGCTACTGACTATTAACTGTTTCTTTTAATATCTGTACTTCGTTTTCTATTTTCTCCATCGTTTGACAAAGATTTGTCATCATAGCTAATATTTTCTCCATTGTATCTTTTTCTGGGGAGATAGTCTGCAATAATATTTTTGTCAGTTTTGATCATCTCAATTGTAAATATAAAATCTAATATATTTAATACTAGTCTCCTTATTTCTTTTGTTATAACTGAATCCTGTACCTTTTTAGTTATCCACCATTTTACCTGTGTATTATCTGTTCTTACAATAAATTTATTGTAAACAATATATGGTTCAAATGCTAATAAACATTTATATAATGCAAATAATTCTTTTCTATTTATTTCCCATTTTATTTGTGCTTCTGCATAAGATCCTGAATAATATCTACAATGGTGTTCTATTTTTTCTTTTTCATATTTATATTTTAAAACTCCTCCATAACTGTGATCGCTTGAATCTGTTTCAACAATATAAGTAAATGATCTATTTACATCAGGAAAATATAGTTTTGGTAATTTTTTTTACATAAACTCTTAATATGTCTTATATGTTCTTTATCTTTATTGTCGAAATGATATTCAGCATCTTTTTTGAGTTTTTTATGTAATGGTTTTAAATGTTCTGCTAATTTTGGTATATATTCTCTTACTTGGTTTACTAATCCTAGAAAGGATTGTAATTTCTTTTTGTCACGACCCAAAACCGAGCCGCGACTGGCACCCACATTTACCCTCCTATGTGAGCGAACCAACCAATCTAAACCTTAACATTTCAATTTAATATCAACATAAAGCAATGCGGAAGACTTAAACTCATTAATAAAAGACAATTCAATAACTTCTAAAATTCAACATCTATTATTTCCCCAAAATCTGGAAGTCATCACCACAAGAACATCTATGAT
>NC_028642.1:14029255-14038344 GCF_001406875.1 Solanum pennellii | reverse complement strand
AAGTTCAGAGAGTCGATTTCAGTACCCAAATTTCAGAAGTCTAAGTCTTTTGGAGCGAGACCCCCTCGACGACCCGTCGTGCCCATGACGGTCCGTCGTGGGTTCCGTCGACTCACACAGTTTTTCCAGAAATAAAATCTGCTGCTCAAAACGACTAAACAGGTCGTTACACTTTTTTTTTATCTATATTTTCATCAAGGGTGATTATTTTTTGTACTATATGAGTTTGCATTTTTATTCCGTTTTTATCGATTTGTATTCCTAGAAATTCTATTTGTGGTTTCATAATTTCTACTTTCTTTTTACTTAAGCTTATACCTGAATGTTTAATTATATATATAAATTTTTCTAATAATCTAATATGTTCATCTTGTATTTTTGAGTATAATAATATATCATCTATATAAACAATGCAATTTTCTAATTGATTAAAATAGTTGTCCATAAAATGTTGGTATCTACCTGGTGCATTTTTATATCCAAATGGTAGAACATTCCATTCATAAAATCCTTGTGGTACAGTAAATGTTGTTAGCTGTTTAGATTCTTCTTCTAGTTTTAAGTGATAAAATCGTGATTTACAATCAAATTTACTGAAATAATTATATCCTTGTATCTGTCTTATTTTTAGTATTTTATTTGGTATTGGGTAATTATATGTTTTAGTTTAAGCGTTTAGGTTGCGATAATCTATAACCATTCTACTTTTACCTCGTTTTTGTTCACTATGTTTATTAACTATAAATGCTGGACTTGTATGTTTACTATTGCTTTCTTGTATATAATTATTCTTCAATAGTTCATCTATATGAATTTTGAATTCTTCTAAATCACCAAAATTATATTTTAATGGTTTTTGTGTTATTATACTATTTTCATCTATTAATTCAATTTTTACTTTCATCTTATGCTTTTCCCATCCTTGTAATGGATTTTCACCATATAATAATTCTAGTTGTTCATTAATTATTTTAACTTTATCTATTGTAAATGTGATAATTTCTAATTGTGTTATTTGATTTTTATTTATATTTTTCATTTCTTGGTTTATCTTTTCACTTCCTTTTATCCATTCTATAGGTTTACGTTGTTTATTATTTACTCTTTTTGCGCTTATCTTATTTCCGCATGGTGTAGTAAACCACCAATGTATTTTCGTTATAATATGTGGGTAAAATCTTTCTAGAAATGGCATTCCTAATAACATTTCTTTTGTTGTAAATTCAAAATTATACATTTCTTCTATTGTTAGTATTTATCCCATATTTGTATTTTTATATTTTTTGCTTTATATGTAATCATACTTCCTTCATTATTAAATCCTGTTACCACCATAGGTGTTTTTAATTTTGCCCATTTATCTTCTGGTAAACAATTATATTTACATATATTTGCTTCTGCTCCTGTATCTATCATAGGGGTATAGTATCTGTTGTGATATCCTTCTACAATAATTTTTGCAAGTATATATAGTTTCATTATTCATTTTGTTCTTTTGATAATTATTTTCTTATTTTGACAGGTTATTGTTAATTGTTCATTTTCTATATTGTATGGTTTAACTTTTTCTAACCATTTTATTCCTAATGTAATATTCTGATTTCCTTGAAAATTTTTAAATGGTATTATTAATGGTATTCCTCCTATAATTATTTCTTTTTCTGTTATCTCTTCATTTGTAGTTACTATCTCACTAGGTAATCCAGGGCATAAGTGTCATGTTTTTATAATTTCTGTTTCTAATACTAATTCCCTTGTTATATAATTTTCTTCTTGTCCTGTATTTATTAAAATTTTATATCTTCTTTGATCTATTATTCCTGTTATAAAATAATGGTACGGTGTTATTTCTTCTTTATCTAATAAATTTTGTGAGATTTCATAGTTTCTTTTAGATGTGCTCATTCTTGATGAGGTAGCTCTCATTAATGTATTTAGTACACTTGAAGTACTCAATCTTTCTTTTACAATTTCTAAGTCTTCTTCTATATCAATTTCTTTGTAACTATTGTCATTATTGTCTATTACAGTAATTATCTTTTCAAAAGGATTTTCAATCTTTATTTTATCTATTTTATTTCTTGCTGTTACTTTATGTTTTGTTGTTCGTATATATAAATTTTAACATCTTGCTGTAAATATTTTACTGCCTGGTGCTAGTTCTATCCCAGACATTTTCCAATATAAAACTAATGATTTATCTATTACAGGTATTTCAAATATTTTTACTACACTTAAGTCTAATTCTTTTCCTTTTATTTGTTCATAAATTGTATTATCAAATATAATTTTTTGTTCTGATAATTCTTCATTTAGATAGTTTTCTTTGGATATTATTTTTATGTCGTCTTCAGACATTAAATTTCTTCGTTCGTTACATCATTTTCTAGATCAATATTTTCTTCTTCATTTTCAGTTTCTATATCTGATACTTCATATATACTATCGTTTTCACTTAGTTCATAGTCTATATATTCTATTTGCATGTATTCTTCATTATCTATATTACTTCTGCAATTTGTTTTCCTTTTGGATTTTTAGGTAACTTACAATCTCTAGCTAAGTGTCCTATCTTTCCGCAATTATAACAAGTACATTCTGACAGTTTTCTTTTTGGTCTATATGATCTTTTTTGTTTTATAATTTTTTACATAATATCTTTGTCTAAGCGATACCAAAATTATAGGAAAATCAAAACTAGGTATGTACTTGTTATAAAATTATAAAACAAATACACTATATAGACCAAAAAGAAACTGTCAGAATGTACTTGTTATAATTGCTGAAAGATAGGACACTTAGCTAGAGATTGTAAGTTACCTAAAAATCCAAAAGGAAAACAAATTGCAGAAGTAATTATAGATAATAAAGAATACATGCAAATAGAATATATAGACTATGAACTAAGTGAAAACGATAGAATATATGAAGTATCAGATATAGAAACTGAAAATGAAGAAAAAAATATTAATCTAGAAAATGATGTAATGAACGAAGAAATCTAATGTCTGAAGACGACATAAAAATAATATCCAAAGAAAACTATCAAAATGAAGAATTATCAGAACAAAAAATTATATTTGATAATACAATTTTTGAAAAAATAAAAGGAAAAAAATTAGACTTAAGTGTAGAAAAAATACTTGAAATACCTATAATAAGAAATTGGTTCAAGAGACAAAAAGATGAATATTATGTAGTTAGTCATAAAGAACACATCATAGATTGTAAATATACAAAAGGAAAAGCACAAATACCTATACTAAATAAAAGGATAATAAATAAAGAAATACAAGATATAAAAACCAAAACAGCCATAAAATACGTACATTTAGGAGGAACAGAAATATTAATAAAAGCTTGTTTTAGAGAAGGAATAGATACACCCATTGAAATATGTTTAGCAGATGATAGAATTATACACCCTATAGAAAAAAGTATAATCAGTGCAGTAAAAGGAAACTTAATATACCAAAAATTTAAATTCATAATAAGTGCCAACTACTCAGTAGCATTAACAGATAGAAATATAGATAAATCATTAGTTTTATATTGGAAAATGTCTGGGATAGAACTAGCACCAGGCAGTAAAATATTTACAGCAAGATGTAAAAATTTATATATACTAACAACAAAACATAAAGTAACAGCATGAAATAAAATAGATAAAATAAAGATAGAAATTTCTTTTGAAAAGATAATTACTGTAATAGACAATAATGACTATAGTTACAAAGAAATTGATATAGAAGAAGACTTAGAAATTGTAAAAGAAAGATTGAGTACTTCAAGTGTACCAAATACATTAATGAGAGCTACCTCATCAAGAATGAGCACATCTAAAAGGAACTATGAAATCTCACAAAATTTATTAGATAAAGAAGAAATAACACCATACCATTATTTTATAACAGGAATAATAGATCAAAGAAGATATAAAATTTTAATAAATACAGGACAAGAAGAAAATTATATAACAAGGGAATTAGTATTAGAAACAGAAATTATAAAAACAGGACACTTATGCCTTGGATTAGCTAGTGAGATAGTAACTACAAATGAAGAGATAATAGAAAAATAAATAATTATAGGAGGAATACCATTAATAATACCATTTAAAATTTTTCAAGGAAATCAGAATATTACATTAGGAATAAAATGGTTAGAAAAAGTTAAACCATACAGTATAGAAAATGAACAATCAACAATAACTTGTCAAAATAAGAAAATAATTATCAAAAGAACAAAATGAATACTGAAAATATATATACTTGCAAAATTTAATGTAGAAGGAAATTACAACAGATACTATACCCCTATGATAGATACAGGAGCAGAAGCAAATATATGTAAATATAATTGTTTACCAGAAGATAAATGGGAAAAATTAAAAACACCTATGGTGGTAACAAGATTTAATAATGAAGGAAGTATGATTACATATAAAGCAAAAAATATAAAAATACAAATATGGGATAAAATACTAACAATAGAAGAAATGTATAATTTTGAATTTACAACAATAGATATGTTATTAGGAATGCCATTTCTAGAAAGATTTTACCCACATATTATAACGAAAACACATTGGTGGTTTACTACACCATTCGAAAATAAGATAAGAGGAAAAAGAGTAAATATAAACAACGTAAACCTATAGAATGGATAAAAGGAAGTGAAAAGATAAACCAAGAAATGGAAAATATAAATAAAAATCAAATAACACAATTAGAAATTATCATATTTAAAATAGATAAAGTTAATTAATGAACAACTAGAATTATTATATAGTGAAAATCCATTACAAGGATGGAAAAAACATAAGATGAAAGTAAAAATTGAATTAGTAGATGAAAGTAGTATAATAACACAAAAACCATTAAAATATAATTTTGGTGATTTAGAAGAATTCAAAATTCATATAGATGAACTATTGAAGAATAATTATATACAAGAAAGCAATAGTAAACATACAAGTCCAGCATTTATAGTTAATAAACATAGTGAACAAAAACGAGGTAAAAGTAGAATGGTTATAGATCATCGCAACCTAAATGCTAAAACTAAAACATATAATTACCCAATACCAAATAAAATACTAAAAATAAGACAGATACAAGGATATAATTATTTCAGTAAATTTGATTGTAAATCAGGATTTTATCACTTAAAACTAGAAGAAGAATCTAAACAGCTGACAGCATTTACTGTACCAAAAGGATTTTATGAATGGAATGTTCTACCATTTGGATATAAAAATGCACCAGGTAGATACCAACATTTTATGGACAACTATTTTAATCAATTAGAAAATTGCATTGTTTATATAGATGATATATTATTATACTAAAAAACACAAGATGAACATATTAGATTATTAGAAAAATTTATACATATAATTAAACATTCAGGTTTAAGCTTAAGTAAAAAGAAAGCAGAAATTATGAAACCACAGATAGAATTTCTAGGAATACAAATAGATAAAAACGGAATAAAAATGCAAACTCATATAGTACAAAAAATAATCACCCTTGATGAAATATAGATACAAAAAAGAAATTACAATCCTTTCTAGGATTAGTAAACCAAGTAAGAGAATATATACCAAAATTAGCAGAACATTTAAAACCATTACATAAAAAACTCAAAAAAGATGTTGAATATCATTTCGACAATAAAGATAAAGAACATATAAGACATATTAAGAGTTTATGTAAAAAAATTACCAAAACTATATTTTCCTGATGAAAATAGATCATTTACTTATATTGTTGAAACAGATTCAAGCGATCACAGTTATGGAGGAGTTTTAAAATATAAATATGAAGAAGAAAAAATAGAACACCATTGTAGATATTATTCAGGATCTTATGCAGAAGCACAAATAAAATGGGAAATAAATAGAAAAGAATTATTTGCATTATATAAATGTTTATTAGCATTTGAACTATATATTGTTTACAATATATTTATTTAAGAACAGATGATACACAGGTAAAATGGTGGATAACTAAAAAAGTACAGGATTCAGTTACAACAAAAGAAATAAGGAGACTAGTATAAAATATATTAAATTTTACATTTACAATTGAGATGATCAAAACTGACAAAAATATTATTGCAGACTATCTCTCAAGAAAAAGATACAATGGATAAAATATTAGCGATGATGACAAATCTTTGTCAAAAGATGGAGAAAATAGAAAACGAAGTACAGATATTAAAAGAAACAGTTAATAGTCAGCAGCATGACTCAAAATATGTGGAGCTAAGTCAGCAGCATGACTTAAAAAATGCGGAGCTAGAAGGTGACGTTGGGAAACACCTAAAAACCCATAACAAAGTAACATATACATCTGCAGGAAGCTCAGCTACAGCAGGAAGTACATCTACCGCAGGACCATCTACAAAAAAGGAGGAAAGTAAGGTAAAATATACAAATACAAATATGAATAAATTATTTTCTAAACCATACACTCCACAAAATACCCAAAAAGACATGTTTGTACCCCACAGACAAATACATACAAAGCCAGCCTAGATTCACAAAAACAAACATATAACTACATCACCAGAATGTATATAGAAAATATACATAAGATACAAATATTTTTAAACGAAAACCCCAGAGCAAAACATACCAAAATCCAAATGAAGACTACATAACCCAATATTTACGAGGTTACAACAAGCTAATAGCACAACCTGGAACAAATCCAAACCTAGTAGCAACTTGCTACAACTACGGATTATTAAGTACAGTTTATACAATAACAGGAGAAGAAATATCTAAGATACCAGAGTTATACAAGGCATTTTTACAATATAAGAGAATAACTAAAGGGACTTTATTTTACATAAAGGTCTATTCAGCAACAGCGGAAATACTATACGATGAAATCAAACCTACGATACAAGTTATAAAGATAGGGTTGACTAGGGAAATGATAATCCCAGAAAAAATAGATATACAAGAAGAGATACAGAAGGTAGATATTCCGGAGTTTTATGCGAACAAAAGAACTATTGGAATAGCTACAATATTAAACGAAATATCAAACAACTACTTGAATGAGAATGCAATTTGGAGTTATTATAACAGAGATCAAACAATGATATACTCCAATTGTAAAGAAATAAGAGTAACAGATTTGGAAGAGCTAAGACAATAGATATTAAGCCTGCTAAAGCCAGAGCAAATACCTACAACAAGAGCTATTCGGAAAAAATTCATTTCTCCAAACTTGATGACCAGATACTGCAAGATAATAGGACAAAAGTATCCAGATCATCTGTGTACGAAATGCGAAGGAGAAGATAATTATGTTCCAGAGGTACAGCTGGAGTAAATATGTAAAAAGTCGTGTCGGCCAATAATAAAATAAAGGCCATTATTATATAAAGTATTTTGTTGTTTTGCGTCGGCCAAAGAAAAGAAGGCCATATGTAAACAGTCGTGTCGGTCATAAATAAAGTAAAGACCATTATTATTGGATTTTGAAAAGGTGTGAATGGAAAATGAAGAGTTGCGACTTTTATGAAGAGTTGTGACTTTTATGAAATGTTGCTACTTTTATGAAAAATTGTGACTTTTATGAAAAGTTGCGACTTTTATGAAAAGTTGTGACTTTTATGGAAAGTTGATAATATCTACAATGATGTTCTATTTTTTCTTTTTCATATTTGTATTTTAAAACTCCTCCATAACTATGATCACTTGAATCTGTTTCAACAATATAAGTAAATGATTTATTTTCATCAGGAAAGTAAAGTTTTGGTAATTTTTTGCATAATTTCTTAATATTTTTTTATATGTTCTTTATCTTTATTGTCGAAATAATATTCAACATCTTTTTTAAGTTTTTTATGTAATGGTTTTAAATGTTCTGCTAATTTTGGTATATATTCTCTTACTTGATTTACTAATCCTAGAAAGGATTGTAATTTCTTTTTTGTATCTATATTTTCATCAAGGGTGATTATTTTCTGTACTATATGGGTTTGCATTTTTATTCCATTTTTGTACATCCAAATTGTGGTGTTGTTTTATCTTCACAACATGCTAAATTCTTATTTAGTACTTTTTCCATTTTTATTTTTTCTTTTTGTTTCTCACATAGTTGTATAAACCATTGTTGTAAGAATTTTATTCTTGCTCCTAAAGTATCTGTTAATCCTTCATTATTTCAATCTTTAATTATTTTTGTACTGAATGGTTCTGGTAATTTTGTAAAATATTGCTGTCTAATTTCTCTTGATTGATCTATATTATATTTTACTTTATAATAATATTCTTTAAATGCACATGTATATTCTTCTATGTAACACATCTTACATATAGCTAATTTTGTCATAAGTTGTCTATTTATTATTTTTCTCTATTTTTTTCCCTTATATCTGTGGTCATACCTCCAAATTCATTTCTTATTGCTAATTCATATTTATCTAATATATCTATATTTGATGTTGATGAAGATGCATCAATTTTCTTATCACTTCTTAGTGTTTCTAAGCTTTCTGGGGGTAGAAGTTTTGCCTAACTTTGAGTGCAATAAATACAAATGTCAAGTTTTTGTGGAATCTAAGTATGTTGAGCATTCTTATAAATATGTTGAAAGGAATTATAATCCCTTAGATTTGATTTACACTGACATTTATGATATGAAGTTAACACAATCTCATGGTGGGAAAAAGTATTTGTTACTTTTATTGAGAATTGCACTAGAAATGACTATGTCTATTTGCTAAATGGTAAGGATGACGCAATAGAAATGTCTAGACAATGTAATATCGAAGTTGAAAATCAGTGTGAAAAAATATATAAGAAGTGATTAGAATGGAGAGTATAAACCTCATTGTGCAGAAATATGTTTGGAAAGTGAAATATCAAACTACTGTCATATTCACCTCAATCTAATGAAAAACCGAACGTTGAAAGAAATGATGGATGCATTATTTATAAGTTCGGGTTTACACAAAATTTGTGTGGAGGAACTATCTTTACTGCAAAAGGGATCAACAAAAAGTTTTGTCCTTTTAGAAAGAAAGCGATTTTGTTTGATCAGAATACAATCTTTTCCATATGAGAA
>NC_028642.1:14023166-14027796 GCF_001406875.1 Solanum pennellii | reverse complement strand
ACTGTGGTATATGACCTCTAAATTCATCAAATGAATGTGAAAAGAACTTTCTTAAATGTAGAATTGGAGGAAGAAATTTAAATAGAACAACCCGAGGGTTTTGTGGTACCTGGTAAATAAATGAAAGTATGTGAACTTGTTAAGTCACATTATGGAAGCACCAAAACAATGACATAATTCAATCAAACCATGTCGGCAAATGGATTGAAGAATGATGGAAGTGATAAATGTTTTCACATTAAAATCATAAGGTCATTGTTTGTTTGTATATTGGTTATATGTTGATCATCAATAGAGACACTAATGACATAAATGCTACTAAATGTATGCTACGATCTTAGATATAAGAATTCGTAGAACTCCATAATGTTTAGCATTTTCACGGTCTCATTGCATTGAAAAGGTACTTAACTAGTTCAAATATTTGAATGTCAATATTGTCAAGTGTCCAATAAATGTGAGCTTTGCATTTCAAAAGAGTGAAAACAAAAGTGACTCACAATTGGATTGTTCTAGAGTTTTGGGAAGCATGATGTATATCATATAATGTGTGTGATCAGATATAGCAATTGTTATTTTAACTGAGTCGGTTCACAAGTGATCCCAAATAAATTAATTAGAAGACAATAAATAGAGTTTTGGAGTATTTAAAATAATACTTAAAACTACGTCTTGCATTATAACAATATCCAACAATATTGAAAGATATAGTGATGCAAATTGAATCATCGGAAGAATGAAGTAAAATTCACGAGTGGATATGTATATACTATTGGTAGAGGAGCAGTCTCATAGAAATATTTCAAAAGAGACATGTATCGCTAGCACTACAATGATCTTTGAGCTAGGTGCTCTATATAAGGTCGGTGAATAAGTTAAAAGACTCCGGAATTTCTTGATAGATATTTTATTTTGGCCCAAACCATTGGCATTAGTATGCATACACTTTCACAGTCAAGATGCAATAGGTAGGGCATGGAGCATGACGTATAACGGAAAGTCTCGTCATATACGACATAGACATGATACTGTTAGAAAACTACTCTCTAGTGAAATTATCAGAATTGACTATGTAAAGTCAAAGGATAATGTGTCGGATCCACTTACAAAAAGGCCTAACTAGAGAGAAAGTTAAAAGATCATCTAAGGGAATGAATTTACGGCTTAGGACAAGTCATCATGGCGGTAACTCTATCTAGCAGACTGGAGATCCCAAGAGCTAGATTCAAGGAGAAAAACAAAGTTGTGAATGACGGTTCGGCATTGTCAATAAACTCAATCAATTCTCATGATGAAGACAATGCTCAGGGACAAGGATACAACATTAAGGCTTGTTAATAAGTTAATAAAGCTTAATGATTTTAATGATTTGCTAAGTTTGGCAGAGTTGACCAAATAGTGTATCTACGCGATAACACGGTTAGAAATCACCTATGTTAGTGTCAAGTGTAAGCAGCTTCAAAGAAGATGATTGTCAAAAGCCCATCTATCTATACACTCATCAAACCAGGAGGTGTTCATGGCTAAAACAAACACAACCGTAAGAACTATAGATGGTAAAGGGTTAATTGTGTGACATATGGTTGTCTAGGTATACACCAAAGTTAGACGGTTCAAAGATATCGCATCTACCGATTGACCGAGTATATCCGACATATGTTCACTACGAAAAGTCCAAGGGGAAAACTACTTATCCAGATGAAATTAATTCTTGCTTGTAAAGTACACATACTTGTCCGTTTCTTTGTCTTCGAGTCGTTCCCCATTCACGCGGGGGATTGTTTGATTTTGAAAAGGTGTGAATGGAAAATGAAGAGTTGCGACTTTTATGAAGAGTTGTGACTTTTGTGAAATGTTGCGACTTTTATGAAAAATTGTGACTTTTATGAAAAGTTGCGACTTTTATGAAAAGTTGTGACTTTTATGGAAAGTTGTGACTTTTATGAAAGGTGACGACCTTTCTGAAAGATTGTGACTTTTCCAAAGGTTTGTTACCTTTCCGGTAAGGCACAATAAGAACCTTTTCACACTACCCTTTGTTTTCTATAAATTGAGGGATTTCCTCTCATTTTAATATAGAATTTATGGACTTCTTCTTCAACTGCTAAATCTAGTTTTCTAAGTGTACTTTACTGCCGTTGAGTGGTTCGCTGACACCGGAGTTTTTGGTATCTATACTCTGGTGATTGAGATCATTTTACCCTGGGAGGACATATTCCAAATCAAACCTCGGATACTAGAGGGGAATAATTTCCTTAAGGGGACACTGTGAATTCAGTGACTTTGATCTTTTTCCTATTAAAATTTTTCCAGATTCTGGTACGTGTTTTTCAAACTTTAGATTTGTGAATTAATTTCAGTTCTTCTCTTCTTTTGTTCTTCACTGGTTCATTAAACTTGGTAACTTCGTGTTTCTGCAAAGTTTGTTGGAATCAGTAAGATTCTTTAGACACATATTAACAACAATTCTTCTTTAAGAAAAATATTTCGTATATTTTTTTTAAAATCTGATTCTGATTCTAGTTTCGCTACTAGTTTTAATTTTCTAGTTGTGAAAATGTTCTTAAACTTTGTTTTTCTTACAAAGATGTTCAAAGTTTTGTTTTAAGTATGTTTGGAGTACAAGATGAACAACAATTATTATATAGAGTTTTTTGTTTTTTGCGTCGGCCGAAAGATATAAGGCCAAGTGTAAAGTATGTTGTGGGCCACTCCTATTGGCCAAAGTTTTAAGTTACTTATATAAATAGAGGGCTTCTCCCTCATAATAAAGGATAAGCTACTTTCAACCAACTCTGCCAAAACAGTCATAAAATACGTACATTTAGGAGGAACAGAAATATTAATAAAATCTTGTTTTAGAGAAGGAATAGATACACCCATTGAAATATATTTAATAGAAAGAAACCAAGGAAAACATAGAACTACTTGAAAAACTACTAATTGAAAATTTATACGACTATTTGAGAACTAGAGAAAGTGAACATTTAGAATATATTACAAATAACGCTAATGAAATACAAAGATTAGAACTACTTAAAAAGGAGTATTATAAAAAAATATTTCATGAAGGATAATACAACATCAAATAAAGAAACTAAAATAACAAAAACTAAGATAGAAAGAAAAGTGCGAAAAATAGTGAAAAAATTAAAAACCTTATACATAGAATATGAACTATCACAACTTACTAAAACCCCTGACAATAGTCCTAGAAGTAGTCCTAGATGGACAGCACCAACTTATTGTACAGATAATTACGAATGATCAGATAGAACAAATGCAATATGGAATAGTAGATTAAATAAAAAATGGACACCTAGACCAATAACTGAACAATATAACTTTTTAGATCTAGATTGTGTTACAGATATAAATAAAGCAATCTTACTATGGGTAGGAAATATATCTAAACAATTAATTGATAACAAAATAACAACAAAAGAAACACCAGCATATATAGAAAGAACATTTAATAAATTATCATAAACTTAAACATTTAATTTTGGGGATTGTAGATACAAAAGTAATGAAAATTATGGAGATTATTAAAAATATAGGTTATGGAATTGAAGAAGTGCACATTATTGAAATGTGACCTTTTAATATATAAAAAGATGATACAAATTTCACATAAAAAATAAGAAAACTTCTATTCCATATATATGCAAAGTTAATTGAAGCCCCAATATCTAAATGTGAAAATTAGAAACACATATAAATTATTTATAATAGCTTAGATGTCTATCAATTTCAAGACCAATGGAAAGATTTAGTATACTTGTCATCTCAAAATGAAACTTGAAAAATAGAAAGTCAAATGCTAATTGATTCATGTTATTTTGGATAATGACTTATCATTCTATCAATTGTATCGTTCATCCTTATTGGAACATAATGTCAAGTGCTAATGGATGATGTTAGATTAATTTAAAAAATATGTACATAAATAATATAATCATACAAAAGAATATGCATTAACATTAACTTTATGTGCCAATAGATTAATCAATCTCATTGTTGTTGGCCTTGTAATTTGTCATGACCTATAAAATTGATGTTCCAATCTAAAGTTCAATCGAACCCATGTAATTAAATAGCAGTAAGAATAACAAAAATTTTAAACATTAAGTAATTAAATAAAGAAACTTGAAAAGGGAACTTACTGTAATGAGAAGATGGTCTTGAATAAAAATGAAAATAATACTCAAAAATACATATAACAAATATTATTTTTATAAATCCACATATGGTGACCATTCCATCAACCGTTACCACTCTTAATCTTCTCCCTTTATTCGTGAAATAAAGACCCAAACTTCATAAAAAGTGAAAGAAAAAGCAAGGAAAATGATATAAACTAACAAATTAGCATAATGAATTGTTATATTATTAAAACTTATTGGACGACCCTTTCTATACAGATATATGTATTTATTTAAATAAATGTTTATTCATATTTTTGTATGTAAATATAATAAAAATAATGTTGAACATAATATTAAAATTCATGTGAATTTACATTTTTTTCCACAAATAATTAATTCGTAAGGACATTTTGATAATTTAACTTTTAACTTCGATGCTTCCCACTTTAAATTATGTATATATATATATATATATATATATA
>NC_028642.1:13968383-14022483 GCF_001406875.1 Solanum pennellii | reverse complement strand
ATATATATATATATATATATATATATATATACTCGACCAAATTAATAACTTCAAATTGCAATTATTCAATAAGAAAAGGAGCTAAACATTATGACATTTGACGTTATTCACTTTAGGTATCACAAAGTTTGAAAATATCGTTAATTCATTAGACTGATTATATTGATAATTTAATATTTCATATGTGACGAATGAACATGGAAAAGAAAAATCTATCCTTAGAATATTATATAAAGGATCACATTTGTTCACGACCAAAGCCAGTGAGTTGTGCGGATACCTAATATAACACATAGATAAGCTAACCTTCACCCTCAACTTACTTTGAGCAATGTGGAAAATAAGTAAACCATCATCTAACACCCTACAAAAATATAAAAACACCTCTAATTGTTTTAAAGCCTGCAAGGTGCATACAAGTGACAAACAAACATCCCCCAGGCCTAGTGTAAACACATAGGAGCTTCTAAGAATAAATCATAAAAACAAAACAACACATATTTCCCACCATGATTTTAAAAATGGTATAGAGTCTATAAGAGATCCTCATCGACTTCAACTATCAAATATCACATAATTCATGCAACTATACTATAAAAATCGGCGTCGTAAGGGTAGTCTCAGTATAAACAACACGTACTTATAGGCGTCATTAGTCAAACTGAGACAACCACACAATATAATTTAGATAATCACAAATTCATGCAATATTAGAATTACACCACCTTTACTCTTTACTCACATACTCATACTCCGGTAAATACTATGATTAAGTACCTCAATTAAATAACCCTAAAGCATCCCAAGGTTACATGTGATGTCAGAATACTATAAAATCATATCCTAGACTTTCTATCACATTAATATCCACGAATATCAGGTCACTAATAGACCTACAACATACTTACTAGTACTTCTCAATTCTTCATACCAATCCCTGGGCCTTTAGATTAGTCTATAAAACTGACACCTTAGACGAACTCGTCCTTAGAAACTTAACCTAGAAGCAATTACAAAACATAGATCATTCTGATTAACAATAGAAAACTAAAGGGTTGAGTTTTCATGATCTCAATCATGTTGTAAAGATAATTATGCAGAAGAATCCCAAGAATTTATATGAAAATGAACATTTAATTTACCTCCACCCTTAGAATTGACACATAGCCCAAAATTGGAATTGTTACACTAACTTACTCTAAAAATATCCATGTCATATATGGCCTTGAGACCGACAAATATTTCTATGTATCTTAAAATTGAGTCATATAATATGTGAATCTAAAATTTAATCAAATTTGAAATATAATTAAATAACTAAAATTGCAGTCACTAACTAAGAAAGATATTCATGTCACATATGTCACATACAATCCTAAGCTAAAATTAACTGTCTTTAGAAGTAATAGGCACTGCTCGATGGTCACCATGCAAGAATTATATGGTAGGTCTTTTTTAAAAACGCAAATCATATTGACAGTGAACCGATGTAGTAAGTTTGCCATCTTTAGGTAATGTAACGGCATGGTACACAAGCTATTCATAGTCAGTGTACTGGTGAGGTACCCGAGTAATCAAGCACAATCACATATAACAATGTGAAATACCACTTGAATACCACAAATAACATTAACAAGTTCATTGAATGAGATTATTTGAATGATGTCCTATCATATGTATTATGTATTCCTACTATTCATTCCACAAATGGTATTACAAACAGTAGACATGTGTGCATACATAAACACGAAACATACAACCATCACCTATATGCATAAACAATTATTTAAGCACTTTTGAATCCTTACGAGGTGATGCTATTGGGTTCTTGGGTTTCTCTTTGAACTGTTTTATGGAAGGTCGTGGCACTTCAGGAGGAATCCTCACTTCTTTTATTAGTTTCATTACTGTTTAATGTACCCATCATTCTTAAAGGTGTCTGTTTGGATTATTTATTTGAATTTCCACACGGGTGTATCTTCTAGGCAGATGGATCCAATTAGAATTAGGTAGATATTTATTTTAAGGTTATTCATCTCTTACCTCGTGTGTTTCTTATAAAGGATTTCTTTTACTATTTTTTTTCTGTAATTTCTAGATATTCTCTTTTCAACTCTTCATTATTGCTTTTACTTTTTTTCACGTCCCACACCTACCCCTGGATAGGACTGGCACTCGAGAATCCTTTTTGGCCCCAAGTGAACCCTTTACCCTTCTTAACTTATACTGGAAGTCATAAATAACAAGAAACAATCTCAAAGAACAACTCATGCAATATCATTAAGAAATATTAGATTTGCCGAAATGGAAATCAAATCTTTACATGAACAACTTAAAGTAGAAAGACTAAAGAACTATAACTATTAAAGAAAGAAGCTCACCAACTGACGCAGAGTGCTCAACTGCATCAACGATGCAGTGGATGCTGATCCGAGCTACTTGTATTTGTATCATAAAATAAAGCATTTCAAATGAAATCACTATATTGAATGTACGAATATACGATTGGAAAACTAAACATCACATAACCTTGAAAAGAATCTTAAGAGAATACTTACCTTGTGTTTACTCAACTCAAATGCAAGGTAAAAAAACAATAAAGGTTAATTTTATACGAAGCATTTAAAAAACTAGGTAGGAACTCAATGAAATAATGTAATACAAAAATAACTCAGTTTGCGTATCGATCTAAATACTACATTAAAAGCATGAATTTTCTAACTTGAATATTATATTATTGTGGTCACCCCAACTTAAAACACCCATTTTAGTAAATTTAATTTATTTTAGTATCATATTTATTTATTTATTTATTTCTGTGTCACATTAAAAGCTGACACCTTTTAATATTGATGGGTAGTGACTTTTCTGAAAGTTTGTTACATTGTTATAGAGATGTGACTTCTTCAATGAGTTATGATATTTCCAAAAAGTTGTAAATTTTTTGAAGGGTTATGACTAATTTGATAAGGCACAATGAACACTTTTCATACTATCCTTTATCGTCAATAAATAAGATGGTCTTCTCGAACTTTGAATTTTGTATGTTTTGTATTCTTCTTTTTAACACAAGGAAGATTGTGATAGTAGTTCAATTATGCAATTACAATACTTTATATGATAAAAATAAATATATCAACAAACATTTATGGAAAAGGAGAATGGAATAACTCAACTTCAAACGACAAGGGTATCCAGATAATTAATATATAATCATTTTCATAAACATAGATATATTTTCGCAGCAACTTCAACTTAACAAGAAATTCAATGATTTTTTATTGCAGAAGCTACAACATGGTGCTCATGTTGTGAAAAGTCTCAAATTGTTGAAGGAGAATGATTTGATAAAACACTTGATTGAAGAGCCCAAATATGTAATTTTTTTCATTAACATAAATATATTTTTGCAACAACTTCTACTTGATGAGAAGTTCAATGATATTTTGTTACACACACTACAACATGTTGTTCAAACTATGAAAGGTCTCAAACTGTTGGAGAAAAAAGATTTTATTAAAAACTTGTTTGAAGTGTGTACACTAGATTTAATAGGAAGTATTCCTTCGTTTTAAATTTATTTGTTGTAATTTTATTTAAATTTAGTATAAGATGAATGTTCTTTTTTCTTGGTTATTGGAGGTGCCTCGTTAAGACGACAAAGTTAAAAGTCATTTTTATATATTATACATATCCTTAAATTAAATAACTTTTTTATTAGGTAAAATTTCATATCAAATTTAAATTAAATAAATTATTATCTATCTTTTTTATCTTCTATACTAACTTTAAAGAATGAACTACATAACTTAAATTATAATTTATTATAATACCATCAACTTAAATCACAAATTATAGTATATCTAATACAATAATATACTTTATTTTATTTATTGATAATATATTATATTACATTTAAAAAAAGACACCTTATCACATTGAAGGATTATGACATTTCTAAAGAGTAATAACTTTTTCGATGAATTGTGACATTTTTGAAGGGTTATGGCTTTTTTACAGTGTTGAAAATTTTTTCAAAGTTATGACTTTTCTGAAGGAGAGTGAAATTTTCGAATAGTTATGACTTTTTCAATGAGTTGCGACCTTTTTGAAGGGTTCTGACATTTTTAAAGGGGTGTGACACATATTTGATAACAAGAAAATCTTTTTTATGCACTACCCTTTGTTGGTTATTAAAAGAGGTGTTTCCTCAAATTTTTAAATTATATGTTTTTGATGTTTTTCATTAGTCTTCTTCTTCTTCTTCTTAAAACATCCAATTTAGTATATGTTCTATATTTTATATATTTATTAATTTACTTATGTTACATAATATTATATTTGTAACACCCCGTATTTAGAACAGACAAGAAATCAGCTTTTTCAAAAAACTATAGTGGAATCGATGGTTACCTTCGACGGACCGTAGCATGACCCACGGACCGTACTGCTTATCCGTCATTTGTGATTGAAACTCTCTCAAAATGTAGTCCATAAAATTTGACTAACTGTCGAACGACGGATGGACCTACGGTATCTGTCCATCAATCAAGACCCTACTTACCCACTCTCATAAAAGAACCACGATTGACCAGAACGGTCTTTTGATGGACCTATGGATTGTAGTTATGACCCTAGGTGAAAGTTAGCAGACATTTAGGGGGAAAATGTGGTTGGGTAAAATTTAAATAATCATAACTATTAGCACAAAGTGAATTAGGTGTCGTATAACCACTAAAAGATAGACAATTGGATTAGCTCTCCATAGCCACCAATTTGCTAAAATCAGACCTCAGAAATAAAAAGTTATGCCCGTTTTAGTAAAAGACTTGTCAAATAGACACAACCTACAGACCCAAACGATGGACCTTCCATTGAACGACGACCCGTCCGTCCAGGTCGTTGTTTGGTCGACAACAATTAACTCATCGGTGTTTTGATCTTTCCTAGTTTGTTTAAACCCTAAGATCGTTGTTTTGACCCTAAAGCATCATATTTTAGTCAGTTTAAGCCTAGAAATATAACTAAAACTTGCTAAGTCAAATCAATAATCAAAATTTAGAAAATTAGAAGAAAGAGAGGAGAAAAAAGTCAAGAACCATAGTTCAAGAACTCAATAAGGTTTCAGCAGCTCCAGCCCCGAAATCTAAACATTTCTCCGTGAATTTCTTCACCAGCTATGTGGGATTTCACTGATTCCTTTCACCCATTGGGTCCCTAGTTTTCAATCAAATTCTTGATTTCCATATCATGATTAGATCTAGGGTTTCTAGAACATCAACAAAACTTCATAAAATAATTATTTATATGTTCCAAGTCAGATTTTCATGTTATTATTTAGTTTATCGCATGAATTTTAGAACCCTAGCTATGTATTTCTTTATATCTTGAATTACACATGCTAGGTCATATATTTTAGTTACTTGATATATACATGCATCAGTTATAAATGCATAATTACCAGATTTTCTATTGCATTCTCAGTTTGTATGTTCAGTTTTGAGCTATCCAGTATTTTCATAAAGTCATAATCAACTAATTATATAATTCACTAGGAGTAGCATTAATACCGAGTTGGACTAGGGTTCATCGTACCCAATAGTCCTTGAACTACTATCCAAGTACGTTGTAAGTCCCCTTTGTGAGCATCAGTTTAGTGATCACGCCAGCATGCCTTTATACCTCTAGCAGGGTATATTGGGTCCTCTCGATGGGGCGTATACATCGGACTCCATATTTAGCTCATGTGATTTTAGTATCAGTTTGTAATAGCTCCCATATATCACTAAGATTCCAATGAGTTGACCATTTATTAGTATATCCAGTATTCAATTTAAGTATGTTATAAATTGGTCAATGCATTCAGTTATCTCAACTTTTAAAAATTTATATCATTTTCAGATTATATACTTGCTTTTGTGCTTGTTCAGTTAAGTATTTTTTCATCTTTACTCGATCCTACATGCTCAGTACCATCATGTACTGATGCATAGATGCGCTACATCTTCTCTTGATGTAGGTTCAGGTTCCAAGCATTCAGATCATGCTTAGATATATTCCCGATCTCCAGTTCAGCAGATTCAGTGGTGTGTCCTCATTCTCCGAGGAAAATAGTCTGAGCTTCTTTTCCGTCATTTAGTCATTTAGTTGCAGTTTTTGCTAGACTTAGCCGGGGACTATCCCAGCATTTCTAGTCAGTTAGAGGCTTATTCCAAACATAGTTAGTTTTACTTTAGTGTTGAGTTAATAGTTTCTCTGTATTAAACTCATTTTTTCAAATATCTAAGTTATAGAATATGTGTATTCACTATCTTTTCAGTTTAAATTATGACTTAGCTTCCGCATTCAATTTATTATCTTTAATTTGCTCATGATAATGCCAACAGGGTTAGCTTGGGATCACTTGTGGTCTTAGGTTCCATTTCCGCATCTAGAGGGTTTCTCGGGGCGTGAAAAAACTTGGTATCAGAGCACTAGGTTTAAGAGTCCTAGGATGTTTGAAAAGCCTCACTAAGTAGATTCATTTTCATGGGTGTGAAGTGCACCACATCTAATGAGAGGGAGGCTACGAAGTGTTTTAGGAAAAACTTCACTTTCTTGTTACTCTTATTGTGCGTAAGGTATGATCTTATTCCACTCTAACTTGACGTTCTACGTTTCAGATCATGCCTCCTCATAGAGCTAACGTTAGGAATGTGAATTCCAGGAATGAAAACATAGCTCCTCCATTACCAGATGATGTTGTCTCCAATGTTGAGTTCAGAAATGGTATATAGATGTTGGCTCAGAGTATGACCAACCAGAACAATTGGGTTCATGCTCATGTGAATGCAAATAGTGGATCAGCAACAACAAGGGTCTGTGACTTTGTTAGGATGAATCCGCTTGTGTTCTTAAGATCTCAAACTAATGAGGATCCTCGGAATTTTTTTGATGAGATCATAGTCACTAGGAATGATCGGATTGAGTTGGTATCATACCAATTGAAGGATATTGCTCATATCTGGTACACTCAGTGGAAGAAAAATAGGAATAAAGATGCAACTCCTATTACTTGGGATTGTTTTAGTTAGACCTTTCTGGATAGGTTTTCCCCAATAGAATTGTATGAAGCAAAGGTCAAGAATTCATGAACTTAAGGCAGGGAAAATGATAGTCTAAGAGTATAGGCTAAAGTTTAACCAACTCTCCGGGTATGCTTCTCACATGATTGCTTACTCCAGGGCTCAGATGAATAAGTTCTTGTATGGAGTGTCAAATTTGGTGAAAATTGAGTGCAGTAGTGCTATGTTACTTGGAGATTGAACATCTCTAGGGTTATTAATCGTGCTCTGTAGGTTGACTGTGATAAAATTAGGGAACATGCTAAGGAGGATAAGAAGTCTAGAACTGGGAACTATAACAATTCTCAACAAAAGTTGGATAGTGGAAATCACTCGCACAGTCAGTAGAAGATTTTAGCTCCAGCCCCTTCGTCAGCTTGTTTTCCATCCTCCAAGAGTACGTATGAGCAGAAGGTTAGATCTAAGTCTTAGAGAAGTATTTTAGGAACCAAGACTTACCCACTTGCCCTAAGTGTTGTAAGAAGCATCTGGGCGAGTATCTCGCAGAAAAAGAAGGATGCTTTGGGTGAGGTCAGTCTGGTCACAACTTGAGGGATTGTCCTTTTAGACAGGGTCAAGGAAATGGTAATGGTAGAGCTCAGTCTACACATCATCAGCACCAACAAGTCGCCCGACTTAGCAGGGTAACTCATTTGGTATAGATGGCGGTTAGCACCTAAACATGTTGTATGCTCTTCAGGTTCACCAGGATCAAGAAGGTTCTCCTGATGTAGTCACTAGTACATTACGAGTCTTTGACCTTGATGTTTATGCATTGTTAGATCCAGGGGTTACTCTTTCCTTTGTAACTCCTTACATAGCAGTCCTATTCAGTGTTAGTCCAGAAACACTTTCTGAACCTTTATCAGTCTCTACTCCAGTCGGTGATCAAGTTATTAATAGAAAGGTATACGTAAATTGCCCTATCACGGTCTTTCAGAAAGTCACCTCAGCATATCTTTTAGAGTTATAAAAGGTATACTTCGATGTCATTCTAGGCATGGATTAGTTACATTCATGAAATGCCTTAATTTATTGTAGAACTAGGACTATTTGTTTTCAGTTTCCAAATGAACCAATCTTAGAGTGGAAGGATAGTATCTTAGTGCCTATGGGTCGATTGGTTTCTTACCTTAAGACCAGAAAGATGATCTCTAAGGGTTATCTCTATCATATAGTTTGTATTAAGGATTATAGCTTGAACCCCGACTCTTGAGTAAGTTCTAGTAGTCTGTGAGTTTCCAGAAGTATTTCCAAAAGATCTTCCCGAAGTCCCTCCTGAAAGGTAAATTAACTTTGGACTTGATGTCCTTCCCTATACCCAGCCTATTTCTATTCCTTCTTACAGAATGACTCAAGCAGAGCTTAAGGAATTGAAAGATCAATTGAAAGACCTTCTAGATAAGGTCTTGTTAGAACTAGTATTTAACCATGGGGTGCACCAGGGTTATATGTAAAAAAGAAAGATGGTTCTCTCAGAATGTGTATTGACTATAGATAGTTGAACAAGGTCACAATCAAGAATAAGTATCCCATCCCCAGGATTGATGACTTTTTTGACCAACTTCAGGGTGCTAGCCATTTCTCATAGATAAACCTCAGATCGGGTTATCATCAGCATAGAGTCAGAGATAGTGACATTCCGAAAACAGCTTTCAGAACTCGGTATGGTCATAATGAATTTGTTGTTATGTCATTTGGACTAACCAATACTCCTGCATCTTTCATGGATTTGATGAACAGGGTGTTCAAACAGTACTTAGACTTGTTCGTTATCGTCTTTACTGATTATATCCTCTTTACTCTAGGAATGAGGAAGAACATGCGAGTCATTTGAGAATTGTCCTATAGACTTTCAAGGATAGCCAGTTATTCGCTAAGTTTAGCAAATGTTAGTTCTGGTTGCAATCCATTGCTTTCCTTGGTCAAATTTTATCTAGCGAAGGGATTCGAGTGGATTCACATAAGATAAAAGCAGTGAAACAATGGCCCAGACCTACCTCTGCTATACATATCAGAAATTTCATAGGTCTAGCAAGTTATTATAGAAGGTTCATGGAAAGATTCTCATCCATAGCCTCACCATTGACTACTTTGAATCAAAAGATGGTCAAGTTCTAATGGTTAGATGATTATGAGAAAAGCTTTGCAGAATTGAAAACAAGAGTGAGTACAACTCCTGTCTTGACTGTACTAGAGGGTTTAGATGGTTATGTGATCTATTAAGATGCATCCTGAGTTTGCCTAGGTTGTGTGTTGATGGAGATAGATAAGAATATATCTTATGCCACTAGACATCTTAAGTTTCATGAGAAAAACTATCCAACCCATGACCTCGAGATTGAAATAGTTGTGTTTGCACTTAACATATGGATACACTACTTTGTACGGTGTTCATGTAGATCAGTTCACTGATCATAAGAGCCTTCAGTGTGTGTTCACCCAGAAAGAGTTGAACATTTGTCAGAGGAGATGGCTTGAGTTCCTTAAAGATTATGATATTAGTGCGCATTATCATCCCGGTAAGGCGAATGTAGTAGAAGATGCTCTAAGTAGATTATCTATGTGTAGTGTAGCCCATGTTAAGGAAGAAAGGAAGGAGCTAGTGAAGGATGTTCACAGGCTTGCTCGCTTATGAGTTTGCCTTATGAGCATATCAGACAGTGGTGTAACAACTCAGAATGGGGAAAAATCTTCTTTGTTAGTGGAGGTTAAAGAAAATCCAGACAGTGACCAATCTTGCTTGAACTTAAGGGTGCAGTCCACAATCAGAAAGTGCAGGTTTGCACCCAATGGGGAGATAGTGTACTTCACTACCATGGTGGATGCTATGTTCCTGATGTGGGCTATTTGAGAAAGCATTTTCTAGTAGAAGCCCATGACTCAAGGTACTCTATTCATCCAGGTGCCACTAAGATGTACAATGATCTGCGAGAAGTCTATTGGTGGAACGACATGAACCGGGATATGGCAGATTATGTGAGTAAATACCGCAATTTCTAGAAAGTCAAGGTAGAACATCAGAAACCAGAATGGATGGCTCAATAGATTCATATTCATACTTGGAAGTGTGATATGATCAATATGGATTTCATTAAAAGGTTACCTCGTACTCGCAGACAACATAACTCCATTTGGGTGATAATTGATAGGATGAATAAGTCTTCTCACTTTATCGTGGACGAGACTATAAATTCAGAAGAGGACTATGCCAAGCTTTACCTTAATGAAATTGTGAGGTTACATGGGGTTCCTTCATCTATCATATCAAATAGAGGTCCTCACTTAACCTCTCATTTCTTGAAGTCATTTAAGAAGGGTCTTGGTACTAAAGTTAACCTTAGCACGACATTTCGTCCACAGACTAATGGACAGGCAGAGCATACCATTCAAACCCTAGAGGATATGTTGGGATCTTGTGTGATCGATTTCAAGGGTAGTTGGGATGATCACTTTCCTTTGATTGAGTTCGCCTACAACAATAGCTATTATTCCAGCATTCAGATGGCCGCTTATGAGGCTTTGTAGGGGCGTAGATGTAGATGTCCTATTGTATGGTTCAAAGTAGGTGAAACAACTTTGATAGGGCTATATTTTGTCCTTTATGCTATGGAGAAAGTTCAACTCATTACAGATAGACTTAATACAACACAGAGTCGTCAGAAATCTTATGCAGATGTAAGGCAAAGGGAGCTAGAGTTCCAAATTGATGATTGGGTTTTCTTGTAGAAGGGGGTGATATATTGGACAAGAAAGGGATGTTCAGTTCTACATATGAAGGCCCTTACTATATCTTGAAAAGGGTTTGGAAGGTGGCATATGAGTTAGATTTGCTAGCAGAAGTAGCAACAGTACATCCAATCTTCCACATCTCGCTCTTGAAGAAGTGTGTGGTGACCCAGCCTGTGTAGTGCCATTAGAGAGTGTGGTGGTTAAAGATAGTCTTTCTTATGCGGATGTACCTGTTGAGATTCTTGTCTGTCAAGTTAGAAGGTTGAGAAACAATGAAGTCTCTGCAGTTAAGGTTTTGTGGAGGAGTCGGTCCGTAGAGGGAGCTAATTGGGAAGCAGAAGCAGCAACTAAAGCCAAGTATCCTCACCTCTTTCCTTCCGATTCCACTCCAATATGAGGCAATAATTCCTCTTCAGTTTTTCCTTCATCCATGCATGAATTCAATCATAGAATTATGTTCCCTCAGTTTGTACTTGCATTTTCAGCGTAATTACATGTTCTCAAAACTCAATTCATCAGTGTTTAATAGTAGGGATTGCAACTCTCTTCTCCTATTTTAGCTTGTTTAGTCAACATTCGAGGACGAATATTCCCTGGGGAGATAATGTAACCCCACGTATCTAGAACAGGCCAGAAATCAGCTTTTTAGAAAATCTACAGGTGCAATCGATGGTTACCATCGACGGATCGTAACCTTACCCACGACCCGTACTGCACATGTGTCGTTTGTGACTGAAACTCTCCCAAACGCAGCCCAGAAAAGTTGTCTAAGTGTCTAACGACGGAAAAACCTATGGTCCGTAGGTCAGACTACGGTCCGTAGTCTATGTCCATCGATCAAGACCCCATGTACCCACTCTCTGACAAGAATAACGATTGACCAGCACGGTCCGTAGATGGACCTACGAAACGTAGGTATGACCGTAGGTGAAAGTTGGCAGACATTTAGGGGAAATGGAGTTGGGTCAACTTTAAATGATCATAACTGTTAGAACAAAATGAATTAGGTGCCCCATGACCTTCCAAAACATATATAATTGAATTAACTTTCAATAGTCATTGATCTTCCTAAAATAAGACCTCCAAGTAAAAAGTTATGCACATTTTATTAAAGTCTTGTTGATCAGACGCAACATACGGACCCAAACGACGGACCGTCGATTGAACGATGGAACGTCAGTCAAGGTAGTCGTTTAGTCTGACAGCAATTAACTCAGGGATCTTTTGGTCTTTTCTTACTTCTTTTAAACCGTAAGATACGTCGTATTAACCCTAAATCATCATATTTTAGTCAGTTTAAGCCGAGAAATATAACTAAAACTTACCTAAGTAAAATCATTGACCAAAAACTTAGAAAATTAGAAGCAAGAGAGGAGATAAACGTCAAGAACCCTAGTTCAAGAACGCAACAACGTTCCAGCAGTTCTAGCCCCAAAATCTAAATATTTCTCCGTGAATTTCATTACCATATATGTGGGATTTCACTAGTGGGTTCCTTTCACCCATTGAGTCCCTAGTTTTCAGTCAGATTCTTGATTCCCATATCATGATTATACCTAGGGTTTCTAGAACTTCAACAGAACTTCTTGAATTAATTAGTTATATGTTCCAAGTCAGATTTCCATGATATTATTTAGTTTATCTCATGAATTAAAGAACCCTAGCTATATATTTATTTAGTTCTTGAATTACACAGGCTAAGTCAGATATATCAGTTACTTCAGATATACATGCCTCAATTATATATGCATAATTACAAGATTAATTATTGCATTATCAGTTTGAATGTTCAGTTTGACCTATCCAGTATTTACATAAACTTATAATCAGTTAATTATATAATTCATTGGGAGTAGAATAATATCTAGTTGGACTAGGGTTCAGCGTACCCAATACTTCCAGAACTACTGCCAAGTAGGTTGTAAATCCCCTCTGTAGGCATCAATTTAGTGATCATGCCAGCATGCCTTTATACCTCTAGCATGTTATATTAGGTCCTCTCGATGGGGTTTATACATCGTACTCCACATTTTACTCATGTGAATATTGTATCGGTTATTAAGAGCTCCCATAGATCAGACAAATTCAACTGCATTGACCATTTATCAATATATCCAGTATTCAATTTCAGCATGTTATATATTTGTCATTGTATTCAGTTATCTTAGCATTAAAAGACTATATCATGTTCAGATTATATACTTGCTTTTATGCTTGTTAAGTTTAGGTATGTATTATTTTAGCTTTACTCTATCCGACATGCTCAGTACCTTCAAGTATTGACGCATACATGCGCTACATCTTTTCGTGATGTAGGTCCAGGTTCTCAGCATCCAGATCATGCTTAGATCGATTCCCGATCTCAAGTTCAGCAGATAAAGTAGTGAGTCCTCATTCTCTGAGGACAATAGTAATGCGTTTCTTTAAGTCTTTTAGTCAGTTAGTTTAAGTTTTTGCTAAACTTAGTTGGGGTCTGTCCCAACATTTCTATTCAGTTAGAGGCTTATTTCAGACATAGTTAGTTTCAGCTTAGCGTTGAGTTAATAACTTCTGTGTATATCTCACACAAATAATATGGCTATTCCTCATCTTTTTAGTTTAAATTATGACATAGCTTCCGCATTCAGTTTATTATCTTTAAAATGTTCATGATCATGCCAGCAGGGTTAGCTTGGGATCACTTGTGGTCCTAGGTTCCGTGTCCGTGTCTCAAGGGTAGCTGGGGGCGTGAAAATATTAAAAGAAGACACCATTTCACATTGAATGGTTATGATTTTACCAAAGAGTTTGACTTTTTCAATGAGTTGTGATATTTTCAAATGGTTGAGACTTTTTTGATAGACAAAATAAGCAATTCTCATAGTACCCTTTGTTAACTATATATGAAGGGGTTTCTTCACATTTTTAAACTCCAATTTTTATGCTCTATATTAGTATATTCTTAAAAACTCGTGTATGATTTTTAGATGTTGACAATTTGAAAGTTCAATGAAGTTTTAGAATTAACTAACCAGAATGTTGACTAATATGATACTCAAACTAAAAATATCAAATTTAGTATATCTTTTGTATTTTACATCAATATTTATTTATATTTTATCAGAAGTAATAACTTTAAAAGTACAATTATAAGAAATTAATTCACTATGGGGGAGGGAGGAGAAAGCATATTTAAGAGTATGTGTAGCTATAATTTTTTAAAAGTAACTAACTTTCAATAGTAATTATAAGAAATCTTACATCTTCTAGGAACTTATACTTCATAATTTTTATGCAATTTTTAAATTTTACAATATTCACGTTATTAGTAATATAATACATGGTTTGATATTGTCGTGCAACACACGTGTGTGAAAACTAGTAATGTAATATGATATTGTGGGAGTTTGTCTCACCGACAAACATTATTCTGATCTTAAGTGATAATACAACATCTTTCCCATGCTGCATGAACTGTCCTATACAATGTCGTTATATAGAGAACCTCAATTCAGTGGATCCACTTGTATATGCTAAAAATTACTAAAGAATTTTCTAAAAAGTATGACTCTATCTTACCCACGATGAAATCATGGTTTATGGAGAATAGAGTTATTTTGAACTCGTCCTATATTGGTATTCAACACTACACTCAAAATATACTCAGTTCATATGTTTTAAAATCGAACTCTTTTTGTGGTTTGAGATAATTACTCAAAGTCTGTTGAAAATCAGTGTTTCTTTTCTTGCTTAAATTTGAACACATTTCAAATAATGTGTTTCCTTTCTTGCTTAAATTTGCACACATTTCAAATAATGGGAATAGTTTGTCCTGTATGATGTTGTAAAGAAATGAACGTTACTCTTACCCTATAGTAACCGGACAAACTAAAAGTGCTTCTAATATTAGAAAGAGTTAATTGTTTAGGACAACTCTTGACTAAATCATTGTTCTTAGGATCTACCTCAATCTCCTTGATTGACATGATATGACCAAGGAAACTATGGACCTTGACCAAAATTCACACTTGCTAATCTTTGCAAAAGGTTGTTGACCCTTAAGAACTTGCAATACAACTGTCAAATTCTAAACAAACTTATTTTCACTCATTGCATAGATAAAAATATTATCGATAAACACAAGTACAAACATTTCAGGTTTTTCCTAAACACTCCATTTATCAAGTCCATAAACTCCACCAGAGCATTAGTTAACACAAACGACATCACTAGGAATTTATGATGACCATATCAAGTTCGGAAAGTCATCTTGGAAATAGCAAACCCTCTCACACTTAATTGGTGATAACCCAAACTGAGATAAATCTTAGGAGATAAATATTTCTTGAACTTGGTCAAAAAAGTCATAAATTCATTGAAGAGGATATTTTTTCTTAATGGTCACTTTATTCAATTAACGATAATCAATTCACATTTGGAAAGACCCGTCTTTATTTCTAACACACTACATCGGAACACCCCATGGAGATATACTCTGTCGGATGAAGCCCCTATCCAACAAATCTTTTAACTGTTCTTTCAATTCTTTTAGTTCATCCGGGGCCATTTTGTAAGGAGGAACAGAGATAGGTTGCGTATCTGCGAGAAAGTCAATAACAAAGTAAATTTCCCATTCATGAGGAATATCAGGTAAGTCATCTAAGAATATTTTCGAAAACTCATTTACAATGGGGACTGACTTAAGAGTAGCGGTTTCAAAATCTATGTCCCTCAAGTTCACGATATGGTAAAAGAAATTGTTTGAAATCATATTTGTAGCTTTATTATAGGACACAAATTGACCTTTAGGCATGGAGTTTTCCCTCTTCCACTCTAGGATATGCTCATTTGGAAGCTGAAACATGACTAATGACTACCCAAGATGACATCGAATTCTAAAATGTCAAGCTTTATCAAATAAATAGAAGTAAGTTTATGGGATGAAGAAATGTGACATCTTCTATAGATCCTCTTAGGCACAACAGAATCACCAAGAGGAGTAGAGAGGGGAAAAGGTTCGAATAACACTTTTGAAGGAACATCAAACCTCATTGCCGCATCGGTTTTCAAAAAAAAATAAAGTAGCATTGGGATACAACAAGGCACACACATCAATATTAAAGATACATATTGGTTACAACATCGGAGGAGCTCTTTTTATCACCTCAGGTTTGGAGAGCATAGAAACGATTTTTCTTTGGAGCATTGGAGTTTGAACCGCTAGGAGGAACTTTCTTTCCTTGTCTTCCTTTAGCCATAAGTGTTGGGAAATTCATCATTTGAATGACCAGTATTACAATAACCAAAACAAACATTGGTGCCTGCTAGTTACTTACCATCATGTTTCTTTAAGACTTAACACTAGTAGGACTTTCCATAAAAGATACACTACCATTACCTCCTTGATGTTTAGATTTATACACCCTATCCATGTCGACTCTCAGAGGTAGATTTGGGGATCCTTGACAAGAAAATCTTTGTTTGAACATAGATCAACCTTATCCAACAGACCTTGCATCAAAGAAGTTCTCATCACTGGTCCTCGCCCTTTTTACGTCCCAATTTATTCCTTGAGTTTTAATTCCTCAATTTGTTTGGCGTATATCGTAAGACTTGAGAAATCCATATCATGTAGGATCATTTCAATGTAAATTATTTTTGTTCCATGCCGAACATGCCCGACAAAATCCTACTCATCTTAGCCCTCGAATCCAAAACCATAGTTGAAGCATACTTGGAAAATTGAGTGAACCTTAAGGAATACTCCTTAACACTCATACTTCCTTGACGAAGGTTAATGAAGTCTTGAACATTTTCTTTCCTCAACTATAGAAGAAAGAACCTATCAACAAATGTTTATTTAAACAATTTCCACTCTACGGATTCGCTCCCACTGTTCTGTCTCCTTCCATTTATCATACGACATATAGCAACATCATTCAATGGGTAAGAGGATAACTCCGTGTTGTCATACGAAGTCACTACCATAATAGAAAATACCTTGTAGACCTTATCGTTAAATCTTTAAGGATCCTCTTCCACTTTTGAGCCTTCAAATTTTGGGGGGGGGGGAAGAGGGGGGGGTTCATTCTTGCAAATTCCTTCACTCTTGAAGCCATCAAATTAAATATCTGGTTAACACGAGAAATAACTTTTTTATTGTCTTGAGCCATCACTATTAGTGACAAAATATGAAGATACGTTGTAAACTTTGTATGAGTAACTTTCTCAACAAAGGATCAACAAGAGCTTGAGGAGGAGCTCCTCAATTTACATTTTCTTCTTTATATCTTCTAGCGAATGTCCATCGAGTAATAACATCTTGTAGACCATCGAGTATGTTTTAAAAGAAAGACCTTATCGAGTTAAACTCTATTTCACGAGTTAATAGTAATGAATGAAGTGGAATTTCCTAAACATATTGTAGCTTCTCATTCATCATGTGGCGTTCTTCACAATCATATGAATAACTTACTAGAAATGTCTTCTGAAAAATAATCCTAGGATCATTGTATGTTCTAATTACCAAGTTCTTCACGACTAAGGGGTACCCCCTAGATGTAACATGGTGTATATAACCCTGAAGGAGTTCATATAATCCACTTAGTCCTCGTAATATATGTGATAACACAATAAGAGTAAAAACATAATCCAAGTAAAAAAAATTCTTAAACGAAAGAAGGATTTTAGACACTAAGTCCCAATATAACAATTTATTACAATGCCTGAATTAAACAAGGCCAAGCCCATACAATATATTCAAAAAGGGAAATACATGAACAAAACAACAGCATGACAAAAAATCGTCCTCGAACCATGAGGACTCACCAAAAAGCTAAGAAGATACACAAGCCCATGTTTTAACCACTATAATTATCACCTCAAGAACTAGACCCTACACTAGGCAAAAAATGTTGGCAAAGAAGGCGTTACATAAAAATGTACCAAGTATGATAGTCATGCATCAAAACTGTGATCTGCAAAAAGGTCGTTTAATTTTAAAGCATGCAAGTTTAAACATCATTATTGTGGAAAAGAATGAGTCATAAATACAATCAATACATTGATCATTATATGATTTGATATACACTTCATGAATAACCTCAAAGCATACTTGTGTAGTGCATAGCTAAATTGTTCTTCTACTACTTCTTCTTCTTCACATTCTTCTTCTACTACTACTTCTTCTTCTTCTTCTTGTAGAAAGATAATTGTTTGTGAGGAGTGATGTTTTAGGCATTGATTTGGGTTTTAGGAATAATGAGTTTAATGAATTAATTTAGGGGTCTAAAATCCTTATATAGGTGATATAAATTAGGATTAAAATCACAAAAACCCTAATTACCCCAAAGCTTAATACTCAAAATTGCTCTGAGGTACACATACACCTAACCACACTGACAGGCCTTGGTTAGACCCATTTTCCGTGTTGTTGTACTGTGGCTTGGATTTTGGGATTATGAAGTTTGGTCTTGGACCTACGGCCCCACCCATTAGGTGGTTGTCTTACCGTGGTTCAAAATTTTTTGGGTATATTCTCCTGGTCCTCCTATAAGGTCGATGGTTTGTCCTTGAGGGGTAGTACCTTGACGTTCTAACACAAATACTCTTTTTTTAGTACATAGAGTTATATTAAGGAAAATAATCATCACGTTATGCTTTATGTTAGCCTAGTATTTTTTTGGTATTGCAAGAGATGTTTTCTTGACCTATGTTTACATGTAGTTTTGGGACTGAGATTGTACCGTAAACCCTGTCCAACTTCGTGCTATGTCTACTCCCAACTGAATGTAAAGATAAAATTCATCTGAAGTGTTGAGTATCTCAAGTGTTTACATGCTATATCACAATAGAGTATATTTATACTGAAAATGTTGTCTTCGAGTTCTGAAGCATGATTTTCTGGCTAATCTACTAAGCAAGTATAATTCACGAGTGCTAGTAGTTATCACATTCTAAAGTTCTAAATTCTATTTATGGAACTATGCAAGTATTACCAAAGACATGTTATTTATATCATGGAAACAAAAGCAACTAAAGTTACAATGGATCGCCAGGATTTTGGAAACCCTACATTTTTGAGAACTTGTAGTACTGACTAGATTTTAGGGAGTCGATAGGTATCAGGAACCAACTAGTGAAATCCCACGTTCCTAATTAATAAAATACAGAGAAATCCTCAAATTTAATGGTTGGATTTGAAGAAGACCATTTTTTTTCTCGAGAAAACTATAGCTTATTTTCTCTTCTTTTCATTGTAAGTTAGATGATTATAAGAGAATGAGGATTTTGGATTGTTAGTCTCTAGATTATAAGGATTTGAATAAGTTAAAAAATGTATTTTAAGCATTAAACAACATAGTTTGAGTACTAAATATGTAGGTAAAAAAGCTACCGCGACCCTGACTTAAGAGCTGATGAAGAGAGTGCAAGACACGTTTCACAGGCCGCCTAGAGCACAACGGTCTTTCAAGTGCATCGTGAAGATACTCTACCGTATAAGGCGTTCCTATATCAGGTGAAACATTTTAATCCGATCTTGGAATATGGTAAACTCATTGGTGTACAGCTTCACGAACCGTCTAAGTGACTGTGGTCCTTCACAGTGGCCTTAGGGGTGCAACCTCTCTTAAAATTTATTAGGTGACCTTCAAGATGGGCTTGATGATCCGTCTAAGGCATGATGGCCCCTCTAGTTTGTTGTCACTGCCCGAGATGGCTTCACTAAAATGAGCATAACTTTACACCCTAGGCTCAAAATAAGGAAAATGTGGTAGCGTTTGAAAGAGGACTCAAAAACTTTTAAATTGATTGGTCTTGGGACACAAAATTCAGTTGTGCAAAATGATATTCTCGTTTGATCATTCCCAAACACTTAAGCCTTGACATGTATAACATTTCCTTGGCCAAATAAGATGTATGGACCCCTATATTGTTCGTTCATGTCATTGGAGGTCGTCTAGGGTGCTTACTAGGTGACCCCTCCAGGGAAGTCCTGGATGTTCACTGAACATATCCTCAACAGACAGTTGTCCCCTACACGGACCATCTAGGATGCCCTGAAGAGTCCATGGTTCATTTAGGATTCATGGATTTTCCCAAATTTCCCCTTTTACTTCTTGAAGTCTGAGGTTTTACAACCCAACTAACGATTAAGATCACAGGGTAATTTCAACTCTACATAGGATAAGTCTAGTCCTCCAACCTGTGATTTGTCAATGATCAATCAATAGGAGCTACCAGATAAAAAACATGAAGCCCAAACCTCTCACCAAATATGATACTCCCAGGAGACTGAGACAAATAAAACTGTGATCATCCATGTAGAAGGTCATGAGTAGCAAAAATCATGCATGAAACTGGTGCTGATATGCTTTCTAGAAATGTGAAAAATTTGTGGATCCAAGAGTCTTCTAATATCTTCAGTGAAAAGGGAGTATGTAAGCAACACCTCTTGAATGTCAAAATATATAAATGAAGTGATCCAGGTAGTACAAATCCAGTTAAAAAATTTTAGAATAAAATCTCAGTCAAAATAATATTTCAACATTAATAATAAAGATTTACCAGTTTATGAGCTAGGATCGTACTACAAAACTTATGTGAATGAAAAACAAATAGGTGAATCAGTAGAATTCAAACAAGTCACTCATGATCAAGTAATTATCAATTCAACTGGTCCTCAAACATGTCCGCAACCCTAATAATTTAATTACTAGCTTAAGAAATGCTACAACATGTTAACGCTAAATAACAAGCAAACATATCGAAGAAGAGCTTCTGAGTAAATATTTGGGGGAAAGCTGAAGGTACAATGACTTACCCCCAATCATACTACTATTTTCCATGACTGATTACAAATACGAAAAATCTGTTGATATGATACTCAACTAAGATCACATGCACCAATACTAAAAGATGAACACAATATTGGACCTAATAGGAGAAATTTCACATATACGAGGGTGATACAATAAACCTAAAGTGTCAGGATCCAAAGCATATCCTAAAGGTACCTAACACAAGCCACATAGTATACATCATATAATATAATTAAAATAAATATTTCAAAAGTAACATTATGATACCATAAAAGAGTTTTACAACGAGAAAGTCTAACATATTCTCAACAAGCCATTTGATAAATTAATCGACGTAGTTGGACATAAATCATATACCATATATAATGTTTGAAAATAAAAAAATAATGAAAATCATGTAAAATTTTATTAGTCCTCATAATAAGAGGACTCACCAATCTTTAAATAAGACGAAGAGATCATAAAGACAACAGTGTGCGAAGTAGGAGCTTCAGACATTACAGTATTGAAACAATGTATGTGCAAGCATGAATTACAACATGGAATGTACAAAGTATGGTATTAATGCATAAAAGATATTAAATCACACAAAAAGAGCTTTGCATGATATTCAATTACCAAGGTAATGCACATGAAAATAGGTTAGATATACAATTCATAATCTTGTACAATGCAAGCTTAATATATTTTAAGTACTTGATGCGATGTCCCATTTCTCAAGGAAAGGACCATAACTTCTAGCTTATGTGGATCAACTAGACAAACATCCTATAGTGATACATTATTTGTACATGGATATTGCTAATAAATAACTTCATGCACTAACAAGAGGACCTCCATCATAATATCCCCTCCCTCCTAAGTAAGATCCAGCAAAATATTCATTAATTATATAAATTTTGTCATTCACGGAAAGGTACAATTAAGTAACCAATCCAAGCAAACGTTATTTAGAATAACACCTTAATTAAATTTTATTCACTTTAGGTTAGAAAACCTTCAAACATTATGATTCGTTATGTGTGAAAACCTTTCAAAATAATAATCATAGTAGCATGTGAGAAAACCTTTCATAATCTTAATGATACATTAATCTAAAAGCATCCTCAATTAATTTACGACAGTTTCATTAAGGCATGTATATCTTCATAAATTCATATTTAACAAGTTTTTTCAGGTGTTCATTGCCTAAAATCATGGGTTATGCTTCGGTTCATGTGATTTAAACTCATAATCATGCAAATAATTTAAAAAGAGATATGCAGGTAAGCGACGAGCTACTTCTTTACTCAATAAACCTAATTTCTTTTCTAGAAAATTTCCACTTAAAGGGTTAAATCTCTCCACATGATCATATAGATCAGTCATCCCAAACAAACCCTGAATATTTGGGACAAGCAGTTAGTGGTGACCATTGAATACGTTTCTTTTGGTTTAGTTAAATAACAAGAACAAATTGTGTTATCACGGTCATGGATGTGTCAGAACGATTGGTAGTTGGTTAGTCTGATACAAGAGTTTTATATCACTACTTTATAATCCTTTTCTCAAAGACGAAAACACGAAGGGGATCGATTCATTTCTTGCATTAGAAGATATAAATTAATATATAAAATCAAAATTGAGGAGATTACATAAAGATTGAATAAACCTATAACTTTAAATTGAGAATTTTAACTAGTAAATTAGAAGATCTTCGAAACTCTATCGAGGAAAGGCCTGAATAGGTGAATACTAACATATATTAGTGATCAATGCCCCAATGTAACATTGAATCTTATATCTTGAGGTGAAAAACTAGCTTATTCTTATTTAACTTTCAAGAGAAATTTGGGGAAGAACTTGGAGGGAATTTATGATTTAGCAAAATCAATTTCGGAATGGGTAGTATCAGTAATTAAAATAATTATATATGGCTTAGAATACGATTTATAATGACATAGATTAGGTACTAGATGAATGGGAAAAAACTTGAATAGACCTGACTTAAAAACTAACAGGTGACATAGATGGTAGCATCGAAAGACTGTTTACTTTTTGAGTCCGTAAAGGGGGTCACACACAAGGGAGACAAAAGAATTAAGGTCCTTTAAACAATCATCCTAGCCCTCCCACGGTCCATTTAGGTTTACGTGAAAGTTTCACAAGTGGGATAGGATCTGTAGACCCTCTTATTCAACCTACCTTAGCCTTTTCAAATTCCAAAGTGTTATGATATCTCCATCCTTGGAAACATTTATCTTTTAATGGGATCATGCTAGCATGAAAACAGTAAGGGAATGAGATATAGCAACACAACATGAATGAAATTTCTAAAATTCACATAACTAAGGAACAAAATTTCCACCAATATAAAACATTCGAAAAACAACAATTCATAAAACATACGTGCATGCATATAGAAACAGGAGAATGATAAGAAACGTGAATGTGAAAGAAAGAAAATGAGAAGATAAATATATCAAGCTAGAGTAGGAATGTAGGGGAAGAATTGAGGATAATGGGACATTATATCGTCCTCGTCCCCCCAAGTAAGACCCTCAAATAATTTGATTTATCCATATCACCTTCAAGAATGCAATTTATTTGTACCTCAACTATAAAACATGCCGTTCAAAATCTGAACCAGAACTTCTTCATAATAAATTCTTTCCTTATCACTAAGATTCTCTAATGATACAACATAGGCCGAATGTCCAATATACTTCTTGAATAAGAACATATGGAATACCGGCTGCAGCAACGATTATATGAACAGAAAATATATCTCTGATGCCACCTTGCATATCCATCTCAACACTTGATAAGCACAAACATTACGGGGACTAAGATTTCCTTTATTACAGAACCACTTTACACCCTTGATACGTGAATTTTTCAAGCAAACTCAATTATCAACATAATACTCAACATCTCTTCTTCTAGCATCAACACATAACTTTTCTCTTCATTAAACAATTTTCAACCTTTCTTTAATAAGCTAAACTTTTTCCATGACCTCATGAACTAACTAGGGCCTATCAATGAAACCACATAAAATTAAAACAAACCTATCAGAGATCTACACCTCCTACTACAAAGAGCCTTAAATAGAATTATACTAATACTTGAATGACATTTATCATCATATGCAAACTCAATCAAAAGCTTATGATCATTCCAATTACTGCTAAACTCAATCATACAAGCTCTTAACATATCTTCCAATGTTTCATTAGTACACTGTGCTTGCCCATGGTTTGAGAATGAAAGGTCATACTGTCACATCTGGTTTTACCCCCTAGACGTTACCGGCGTCGTCGTCTTTTTTAAGGACTAAGACTAGCATCTTAGTTTCATGTCATTACATTCATAGGTTTAAAATGTGGAAAAATTTAAAACATTCATTATCACTAGTTGGAGGCTTACATAGACCTCTACATACACATAATATATATTCATATCGAGTATAGAAAGACCCTTCATATAGGAAGGTTAAATAGCCTTCTACTTTTGTTGCACATACATATATAAAAATATAGAAATAGTCTCACCGTTTATCTCATCTTATAAAATCTAAACGGATATGACAATATGGGAATAACCCTTACATCAATTATACAAGACTATGTATAGGTCATATGATAGTACAATATTCAAGTAAAAAGGAAAGGAATTATAGAGTCAATAAACTCATAACAAATATCCAAATTTAGAAGATGGCATTGCCCTAGAAGGTTGAGGACCTACCTTACTTTGACGAAGGAAGAATCCAATCCTATAACAATATCGCCTTCCAAACACTTCAATGACCGAAACCTAAAATGTTTGGGTAAAGGGAAGAAAATGGGGTTAGTACTCCACATGTACTAAGAATGATATCTTATTCACATACACAAGCAAAACATGCTAAAAAGGAATTTTTAGTCAAAACTTTCTATTTTACCCCTTTAGGGACTTAATACAAAGTCATGTAAGAAATATCAATCAATAAACATGCTTACTATCTCAACAATTAATACTTATCCCAACATACTTGAAACCATGATTTACTACAACCCTAACATCAAGGAATAATAGCACAAGAATGAATAAGAGTTAAACACATCATAATAAGCAAGACAACTACTCACAAGTCCTTATTAAATCAACAAGTGCAATGACCATGCAGAGCTACATAAACTTACTCAATCAAGTATCCTCAACAAGAAAACATGCAATGTCCAACTTTACATATCATGGCATTTAGGTTTGCATTTCATCATATATTATCATTATAATCCAAGGCATATTCATAAATGCACTAATAAACATATAGTATCAACAACGTGCCATGGTCATCATATATACGTCATATATTGTCATAACATAAACATACATGAGAACCTCCTCCTGAGATTCCCCTAAAGGTTAACTAGTCCAATGTCTAGGTAGAGTTCCATATCCCTACCTAGACTCAGTTAGACCCCTTAGGCTGTCCAAGTTAGAGTTCAAGTCCTAAATTTGTTTTACCATTTCGGGACATCTTACCATAATTGACATAGACCACATGATCTAGTGTGGAATCCGGTGTCATTAAACCCTATATCGGAAGAAGGCAGACTACTTTCAAAGGTAGTACCAAAACATGAAACATAGCAAATATGTGGATCCACTAGCCAGTATTCCTACGGGGGAAGCATAGTTCAAGAACTAGGAGATTTAATTGGGACCCTCTTTATGCGCCATGCATTATAGTCTCCAATATCATAGTGTTCCTACCTTCCCTATGGGGGAAGGGACACTCCATTATCTAGTTCACTCGATGATAAGCTAGAGCCCCTTTTTGAAATGTCTTTAAGCCTGTAATTATCAATCATAGCTTTATTTAGGCCATAGGTCTACCCCTTGTATAATCATAATCACTAATAGATCAATAAGAATTATATGAGTATAAGTCCTTTCATCATAATTCATATAAATGAGGTTTACACATTAGCATTTCATAACATATTAGGGCACATTGATAGTTTTCACCATCCTTATATCACATAAACCTAAATCAACCTCAACAACATAGTCAAGACATTTCAATTCAACATCATACAACCCTATAATCCTAGTATAAGGCATATTCCAATGTAATATAATGACTTACAAATAATTAATCACAATTGGAAGTAAAGATAGAGATTCTAAGACTTACCGAGTCTTCCTCATGGTCTATCATCAAGGTCTTACCATCAACCCATAACTCAACCCAACTTGGGGAGAACATCATCACACAATGATAATCAATACAATAACAAGGCCAATTGCATCTCTATAACACAATTCATTTCTAGATCACAACTTGAGACAAGATACATAGGCTAATTTCACATTATAATTCATAACCGAAATCACATCTCATGAACTAGCATGATAGGTCTATAATTCCTCTTAATTTAACGATAATAACACCATAGGATAGTAATTTAATAAAAAACAAATTCAATTGAATGATCGCAATAAAATATAGGTTAAGGTCACTACCTAGGGTTAGGGATAGAGGATCATATTCTTCAATTTTGAACAAAACATCAACAATTACCATAAAAAATCGAATTTACATGTTAATCTACCCAATAAAACCCTAATAATTCATTAATAACTCAATCCATAACTTCAATTTCGTAATTGAATGAAACCCATAAGAAAACTTTACTTTTTGAAATCTATTTTTAAGGAACCCTTTGAGGAAAGAATCTCAAAGGGTAATAGAACCCATACATTAATAATTTGTTGAGAATTGAAGATGAATCCACCCTTTTTCAGCCCCCAATTCACCTCCCACGGTAAACTTCTACGGAGTCTTCCAATTAGAGAGAGAAAGAAGAGAGAAGGAAGAGAGTTTATTTGAGAGTTGTCTTTAGGTTAATGAGGGTTGAGGGTATTTATAATAGGGGATTAAATACTTAATTAGTCTCCCTTAATCCCCAACTAACCCCTAAACAACTTATTTAATAAAATGAAATCACTTAAAATTTAACAGTGAAACTCGACCCTCACAGACGAGACCCCGATCGATGGTCCGTCTGTGAGTCGACGGACAACCCCCCTCCGTCGTGCACTCCATTGTCTCGGTTAGAGACATTGCAGGGGAGGGCTTTCTCCAATTTGTCTAAATGTGGGACAACGGTGGCATCGATTCCCCGTCGATCCACACACGGATCGTAGCCTGCACCTCTGCACTCCGTCGATGTGTCCAGAGACTGTGCAGGTGAAGGGACCTTCTTCACTAGCCTAAGTGTGGGACGAAGGTGGCATCGACGCTCGTCGATCCACACATGGGACGTCTTCTGTCCCGTCAATGCACACTGCCAGGTAGTGCTGCATCAAGCTATTGGGGTTCTCCTCAAGGGCCCTTGGATGCTCCTTGGGGAGTTGAACCCAGAAGTTTCAACCATGGAAAAACTAAATAAACCTATAAGCCACCTTTTCACCAATTTTCGTACATTTCTGACTCCTAAAAGTTATTCAAAAAGGCTAAGGCACACTAACATCCGTTTGAACAAACTTCCCGGATGTTTTGGTTCTTAAACCTCCTAAATGACCTATATTCATTAAAAATGGACATATAAATAATTTTTAGACTTTATGACACCTATTTTAGTCTTTACAGTGTATCTTGGATTTTCAAGGTCTTACATTATCCCCCCCTCCCCCCCCGGCCCCCTTAAGAACATTCGTCCCCAAATGACACCAACTCTTTTGAAGGAAGGAATAGATTCAAGACTAGCATCCCAACCAATCAACAATATCATTTCAAAATAAGTCATGTCATTTCAACAACACAAATATCAAAAGTCATATTACCCCACATAAGGCTCAAAACACTGTCATGAGGCATTTTCTTCTCACAACACTTATGAGCTCATCATACATTACATGAGTCAATTAGCACAAAGTTCAACTTAACAACATGGTGCCTATCATTTCATGAAGACTCACCATATCAAAATACACAACATAACTCAAATCAAGTAAAAAGAAAGTTTTGAAGTTTTAATAGCAATACTACAGTAACTTCAGTGTAAGTTCTTTCAAAAATGCATAATGTGCAAAACTTTACCAAAAAATCAAGAAACTTCAATTATAGTCATATTTATATTATTAAAAAGAATGACTAACCTCAATTCTCAAAAAAAGATGAGGGTAACAGGACTTCATTTCGGTCTCGTCCTCCCATGTTGCACCCTCAACTAGGTGATTTTTCAATAACACCTTTATGGAAACCACTTATTTATTCCTCAACTTCTTGACTTGCCTATCAAGAATTCGAACCGGAACTTCCTCATAAGAGAGGTTATCCTTGACATCAAGACCCTCAATAGTTAATATATCCTCGGGAACACCCATACACTTTTTCAACATAGAAACATGGAAAACCGGATGAACCGAAGAAAATTCACTAGGAAGTCTCAACTCATAGGCAACCTTACCAACCCTTTGAAAGATTTGATAGGGACCCACATAACGAGGACTTAATTTCCCTTTCTTGCCAAATTTAACCACCCCTTTCATTGGGGATATCTTCAAATACACCTTATAACCTTCTTCAAACTCCGAATCCCTTCTCCTATGATCCGCATAAGACTTTTGCCATCTATAGGCCGTTTGCAACCGGTTCCCTATTATATGGACCTTTTCCAAAGTCTTATAAATCAACTCGGGACCAAGAACCGATGGATCACCCACTTCAAAACATCCAATAGGATACCTACACCTCCTACCATACAAAGCTTCATAACGAACCATGGAAATGGATGAATGAAAACTATTATTGTAAGCAATCTCCACAAAAGTTTAGTGTCTATCGCAACTCCCTTTAAAATCGATGATGCACGCCCTAAGCATATCTTCAAGGGTTTGTATCGTACGCTCCGCTTGACCATCAATTTAGGGATGAAAAGCAGTGCTCAATTTCACTGTAGTGCCTAACCTTTTCTTGAATGACCCTCAAAATATAGATGTGACTTGTGCGCCCCGATCCGATATGATGGATAACGGAATGCCATGGCGGCACACAATCTCATGTAGGAAGATTCTTGCATAATCCTCCGCCGAATATAAAGATTTGATGGGAATAAAGCTAGTGGACTTTTTCAATCGATGCACAACCACCCATATGGATTCATAGGACTTTTTGGTCTGAGGTAAACTTACTACAAAGTCCATATTGATGTCTTCGCACTTCCAAGTAGGAATTTCGTTTTCTTGTAGTAAGACACCCGGATTTTGGTGTTCGTCCTTTACTAGTTGGCAATTTGGACACTTAGCGACAAACTCCGCTATGTCCCTTTTTAGACATTCCCACCAATATATCTCCCTTAGGTCATGGTACATTTTTGTTGACCCTTGATGAATTGAGTAGCGGGACCCTTGTGCTTCTTCAAAGATCTAATCCTTCAACCCATCTACATAAAGAACACATAATTTCCTTTGGTACCTTAACACAACATTCCTCCCCAAAGGAGAATGATTCATTCAACTTGTCGAGAACCGATTCTTTCAACGCCATTAAGGCTAAATCAAGGTTTGTTTGGACTTCAGCTCAACCAGTAGAGATGACTCGGAGTTATGATGAACTATGGCACCCCCATCCGAAGAACTCTCCAACCTCACCCCCAACCTAGACACTTATGTACTTTCCTTGCTAGGTCCATTTTGGATTCGTCAAGATGGGATACAGTACCCATGGTCATCCGACTTAGGGAATCCGCAACTACATTAGCCTTGCCAGAGTGATAAAGGAGACTCATATCATAATCTTTCCAAAACTCTAGCCACCTTTTTTGTCGTAGATTCAACTCCTTCTGGTTAAACACATAATGGAGACTCTTATGATTGATAAAATCATCAACATGAACCCCATACAAGTAATGCCTCCATATTTTCAAAGCAAACACCACAGCCGCTAATTCAAGGTCATGAGTGGGGTAGTTTCTATCATGGACATTTTAATTGCCTCGAGGCATAAGCTATCACCTTCCTTTGTTGCATAAGAACACACCCTAAACCCACTCGGGATGCGTCACAATACACCACAAAGCCCTTTGTACCCTCCGGTAAGGTCAACACCGGAGAAGAAGTAAGCCTATTTTTCAACAATTGGAAGCTTTTCTCACATGCCTCCGACTACTCAAACTTTTTACTCTTTTGGGTCAAAGTAGTCAAAGGAGACGCAATGTATGCAAAACCATCCACAAACCTCCGATTGTAACCCGCTAAACCAAAGAAAATCCTAATATCAGTCGGAGTCAATGGTCTATGCCAGTTTTTCACCGCTTCCATTTTCCTTGGGTGTACCTCTACTCCCTTAGTAGAGATGATATGCCCAAGAAAAGTCATCGACCTCAACCAAAACTCAAACTTACTATATTTGGCATAGATTAATGTTCGTTAAGGGTTTGCAATACTACCCTCAAATGACCCATATGATCATCCTCATTCTTCGAAGATACCAAGATATTGTTAATGAAGACAATGACAAATGAATCTAGGAAATCTCGGAATACTCTATTCATTATGTCCATAAATGCCGCCGGATCATTAGTAAGACCGAAAGACATGACCAATTACTCATAACGCTCATACCTAGTCCGAAAAGCCGTCTTTGGTATATCCTTCCCTCTCACCCTAAGTTAATGATACCCCAACCTCAAGTCTATCTTTTAAAAGTAACTCTCCCCTTGGAGTTGATCAAATAAGTCATTAATCCAAGAAAGAGGGTACTTATTCTTAATGGTGACCTTGTTTAGTTGGCGGTATCAATACATATTCTCAAGGACCCATCTTTATTCTTCACAAACAAAACGGGAGCACCCACGGAGAAATACTAAGACTTATTAAACCCTTATCTAGTAAATCCTTGAGTTGAGCCTTCAACCATTTTAACTCGGTCGGAGCAATCCGAGAAGGAGGAACTGATATGGAATTTGTATTTGGTAGAAAATTACTACCAAAGTCAATTTCCTATTGGGTAGGAATACCGGGAAGGTCATTAGGGAAGACCTCAGGAATTTCACTCACTATGGGTACTGACTCAATGGGAGGGACTTCGGAGTCTAGATCTTGGACTCTTACTATATGATATAGACAACCTTTTGAGATCATATTGCATGCTTTTAGACAAGAAATAATACGACCTCTAGGAATAGAATTTCACCCTTCCATTCAACAACGGGTTCAATTGGGAAGATAAACGTCACCACTCTAATACTACAATCAATGGATGCAAAACATGCATGCAACTAATCCATACCCAATATAATATCAAAATCAAGAATACAAAGTTCTACTAGATAAACATAAGAAACTCTATTGAGCAACATTATAGGATAATTTCTATACACCCTTTTTGCAACAACCGACTCACAAACCGGAGTAGACACTATAAAAGGTTCATGCAAAATATCGGGTAAAATTTCAAACTTTTTAGCTACTAGAGGTGTAACAAATGATAAAGTAGTTCCCGGATCAAGTAAGGCATATACATCAAGAGAGAAAACATTCAACATACCGGTCACCACATCGAAAGACGTCTCCTGCATACCTCTAGAGCGTAGAGCATGGAAGCGGTTCTTCTTTTTGAGAATCACTAGAACCACTTGCTTGAGCTTGGACACTAACCTTGACTTGACTCTTAATGTTTGGACAATCTCTCATCTTGTGACCACTCTTTCCACAACTAAAGAAATTATCTGTCCCCTTAAGGAAATCACCATAGTGCTTTTTACCACACTTTCCACACGTTGGCTTCTCATTTGGTAAATTAGTACCTTTCCCCTTCTTGATTTTAGTGTTAGACACCCTATCACCACTAGCACTTGGGAATTAGGAAGGGACTTTGTTAGAAATCCTCTTATTAAATTTAGGCTTCTCTTGAATCTCAAGCCTATTCTTTGAAGAACCTCCATCAAATGACGTTGACCTCTTAGCATCTCTACTTTTTTGCTTAGCCCTTGCCTCTTCAACCCTTCTTTCTTCTACTACTCTTTTAAGTACTCCGACACCCCCTTCACACAATGACTTATTTGGTCTCTAGGATTGTAGTCCAAAGAAGGAGCATATTTGGACAAAGAGCAAAGAAGGAGCATATTTGGACAACTTAATGAATTTCAAAGAGTACTCATGGACACTCTTCCCTCATTGGCGAAGATTGATGAACTCCGTCACTTTCTCCTCTCTCGTCTCTCTAGAAAAGAACCGATCTAGAAAATCTGCCTTAAAGATCTCCCAAGTCACTGGACCACCCCTCAAAGGCCTATTATCCCTCTATTGCACATACCAAGTTTGAGCCACATCCTTGAGTATGTATGTGGCCAACTAGGCCTTCTCACTTCCCCATAGCATATACTATCTTGTAGACCTCTTCAATGAATTCTTGGGGATCTTCATAAACCTTAGACCCATAGAAGGTAGGAGGGTTCATTCGATAGAAGTCCCTTAGACGTGAAGTTATAGTAGTGACTTGTTGATGAGGACAGGGAGAAATATCCCGATTGGCTTGGGCCGTCATTGCTTGGGCTTGAACCGTTGCAGCTTGTGCTTAAGTAGTCATGGCTTGGGCTATTTGATCAAGAATAGTCCTCATCTCCGCCTCCATCATAGGTGGAGGGTTAGCCGGGGCTTGATCCACATTAGAATTTTCCTCAAGTGGAGGAACTTGCTCATCATGGGGAGGATCTCCCGCATTAGCAACTTTCTTCTCAACTCTTCGAACCACATTTCTTCCAGTGTTCATGCTTCCTATAAAAGCACAATAGTATTAGATTCAGAAGCACACAATAAGTATACTCTATTGGCACTATATAAGGTTTCAAAGAAAGAGAGCGGTTCCAAAGCATCATATAGGTTCCTACTCATAAGTGTGGCGCGTTTTGTAATTATGAATACAAACCTACATAGACGTGATAGAGAGAGAGACATAACTCAATGATATTCAACCTCATGCTCTGATACCAAGTTTGTCACATCCGGTTTTAACCCCTAGATGTAACCGGCGTCGTCGTCCTTTTTAAGGACTAAGACTAGCCTCTTACTTTCATGTCATTACATTCATAGGTTAAAAAATGCGGAAAAATTTAAAACATTCATTATCACTAGTTGGAGGTTTACATATAACTCTAGATAAACATAATATATATTTATATCGAGTATACATAGACAATTCATATAGAAAGGTTACATAGCCTTCTACTTTTGTTGCACATACATATATAAAAATATAGAAATAGTCTCAACGATTGTGTCATCTCATACCATATAAAAGTATATCACAATATGGGCATAGCCCTTACATGAATTCAACAGAAAAATGTATAGGTCATAAAAGTACATTATTCAACTAAAAAGGAAAGGAATGATAGAGTCAATAAGCTCATAACAAAAATCCAAAGCTAGAAGATGGCATTTTCCTTGAAGGTTGAGGACCTACCCTACTTGGATTGAAGGAAGAATCCAAGACTTCAACAATTCAATGACCGGAACCTAAAATGTTTGGGAAAAGGAAAGAAAATGGGGTTATTACTCCACATGTACTAAATATAAGATTTTATGCAAACAAACAAGTAAAACATTCTAAAAAGTACTTTTTAGTCAAAACATGTTAATTTACCCCTTTAGGGACATAATGCAAAGTCATATCAAACAACCAACATTCTTACTATCTTAACAAGTAATACTTATCCCAACATACTTGAAACCATGATTTACTACAACCCTGTATCAAGGAATAATATCACAAGAATGAATAAGAGTTAAACATATCATAATAAGAAATTCAACTACTCACAAGTCCTTATTAAGTCAACAAGTGCAATGACCAAACAAATCCCCTAACCTTACTCAATCAAGTATCCTCAACAAGAAAACATGGGCAATGTCCAACATTACATATCATGGCATTTAGGTTTGATTTCATCATATATTATCATTATAATCCAAGGCAGACTCATAAATGAACTAATCAACATATAGTATCAACAATGTGCCATGGTCATAATATACACATCATATAGTGTCATAACATAAACATACATAAAAACCTCCTCCTAATATTCCTGTCAAGGTTAACTAGTGCAATGTCTAGGTAGAGTCCCATACCACTACCTAGACTAAGCTAGACGTCTTAGGTCATCCAAGTTAGAGTCCAATTCCTTTAATTCGTTTTACCTTTTGGGAACATCTTTCTCTAACCAACATAGACAACATGATCTAGTGTGAAATCTGGTGTCATAAAACCCTACACATAAAAAAGGAGAACTACTTTCCAATGTAGTACCAAAAGATGAAACATAGCAACGACGTGGATTTACTAGCTAGTATTTCTGTGGTGGCAACATAGTTCAAGATATAGGACATTTAGTTAGGACCTCTTTATGCACCATGCATTATAGTCTCCAATCTCAAGAGTAACATAGTGTTCCAACCTTCCTTATGTGGGAAGGGACACTCCTCTATCTAGTCACTCTGTGCTAAGCTAGATTCCCTTTTGAAATGTCTTTAATCCTTTAATTATCAATTATAGCTTAATTTGGGCCATAGGGTCTACCCCTTGTATACTCATCATCATCAATAGCTCAATAAGAATTGTATTAATATAGATCCTTTCATCACAATTTATATAAATGTGGTTAACACATTAGCATTTCATAACATATTAAGGCACATTTCATAACACACAGCTACAAATCATCAATATTTTACTAGAATAGGAAAAAAATTGTCATTGAGGACACTAATGACATAGGACCTCAAATGAGTGCAACTCTAACACTTATCAACACCCCAAACTAAAAAAAATTGTTTGTCCTTATGTAAATAAAGAATACAAATAGCTACATAAGCGTTTCCACAACAATTCTCAATGAGACCTAACATGCATATACTATAGAAAGACTACTCTCATCAACATCCTAACATTCAATAATGATACGAAAAACATCAAATGATTTCTAGTTTGTCTCAAAACAAGCTCAAGCTCAGTTTAGCTTCATTTCTTATGCAAGAACATGTTACACCAAAAATGCATTCAAGTGCCCTTACATCCAGAAAATTTCATGCACTCACAACGTAAATCAACAAAGATATAAGGAATCAAAGCAACTCTAACTATGTCCAAAGAGAAAAACATACAAGTTTTGTTTGATATGTTTGCCCACATTTTCCAATCATCATACAACATGGTTTATGAAATATCTCACGATTCTTTTAAGCTTTTAATGGAGCTGGGAGTTAAGGTATGGTCATGTTGGCTCGGTGACTTCACCTTTTAAAAACATTGTTGCAATCATATTAACCATTACTCAAATTCGTTTGATTCTTTCTCATTTAATAACTAAAACTTTGACTTTTAATTCTTTTTCTAAAACATTTTAATTAAATGGTTCCATTTTTATAAGGCAGGTTCCTTCTTTTTGTAACAAACTTCAAAGTTAAATGTGATGTCATATTTCTTATCCTTTGACTCAGCTTCCACTCCTCATCCTTTCTAACGCAAACATAAGCTTACTGAATAAGTTTGTTTGCATTCAAGACATAATAATTCTTCAAAAAGGATATTAGGTTAGAAGGTTGGGATAATTTTGTTCAAGAAGCTTTCTTTTGGTTTTGCCAATTAATGGATTTCAACTCAAATGGTACCAAAATAGATGGATTCTATCACAAGGTAGTCACAAAAGATTGTGGACATTTGGTATCCCTATTTTAGTTGTTGCCCAATATCATGCCACACATTCACACAAATTCAACTTATTTTACTAACAAGAAAAATTGTTGAACTCCAGACACATGCTTTCAAGTAAGACCCCACCACATATCACACTTTGAAATAATCTTATTTAGCACATCCCGAAAATATAAAGAGTATATGTTAGGTGTTAATTGAAAGACTCACATCAAAACGCAATTAATCAGCTAAAGTCTCATAGAGATTGCTAAATTTTTTTACCATATCGAGTTCATTCTTGCAACACCAATACTCTACATCCTGCTTATAATGAGTACTACCCAATATATCAATATTAAATACAATTAATTCTCAAATGATTAACAACGAAAACTTCAAGCATTTCATGATTTTCAAAACTCATGGGGGTTGAAATATTAATAGAGAACAATACAAACTTGAGAAGCATTCAACCAAACAAAACAATATAATATAAACAAAAGTAAAGTAATAGAATCACCAAAAATTAAGAATAACTAAGTATGGATATTGACTCGAAGGCGCTCCCACCACCAAAAAAACATGTAATGTCCTCAATTAAATAATATGAAAAGTGCCAGAAGCCATGATGAAAGAATCCCCCCCGGCAGGCTAGACAAAAGGAGCAATCTCATTCGGAGTCGTGGGTGGGGAAGCCTTAATAAGGGCATCAATTTTTATCTATAGGATCACAAGAGGCAGAAGCAAAGATTCATCCGAGGCATCAATGAATGTCTCAACACTTGAAAAAATGTGGAGTCTTAAGAGACTACACTATGAACCTATTGAAATCTCCCAAAGGTATCTCTGTAGGGCCGCCTAAGAAACAACCTTCTTAGTCAATGCGTGATCGGACAGCTAAGGACCTGAATCAACATCATGAGAAGATAAATTCCAGAGTTTGCATAAGTACGTGAATGGTATTGAGCATGTAGGATTGAATAAAACTAAACAATAATCATAAATGAATCAAAGCATAAATCTGACAAATGCTAACAGATAACACATGAGATTATACTGAGAATACTAAACATGAAGTACTGAATGCAATGACAAAATTTATAACATGCTGAAACTTAAATTTAAACTAAAATGATAACATAGTCAATGCAAAGGGAGCAACTAATAACAGACATAAAACCACATGAGATAAATGTGGTGTCTAATGTATAAGCCCCATTGAGAGGACCCAATATACCTGGTAAAATATATGGGAATGCTGGTGTGATCACTGAATGATGTCCAAAGACGATACTTACTACTTATGGGACACGTACTTCTAAGAGAGGTACCCTAAACACTAGTTAACTAGGTATTAAGATAGTCATATATAAGTAATTTAACACATTATATCTTAAGTATTGCAGTAATGGATAGGTCAAAATACTAACATGCAAAATTTGATAATGCATCATTAATATACTAATAATAACACATTCGAAAATTGAGGCATGTATGTATGGAAATATTTGAATTATCTCAAATAGCTGACTGAGCAAGTATAGTTCATGTATTAAAGAACTACATAACTAAAGTTATGAGTTTATGAAGGAAAGTATACTAACACATGCTAAAATACATGATAACCTGATTTGGAACATTCGTAACTAAGTCAAAATAATTTGATATAATTCTATGAAACCTAGGTCTAGTTGATAAAAAGGGAACAAAGAATATGACTGAAATCTAGGGACTTAATGGGTGAAAGGAAATACTAGTGAAATCCCACATGCCTGGTGAAAATATACACAACAAATCTTTTAATTTCTCGAATGGAACTAATGGAACCTTGCTGCATTCTTTAACTAGGGTTTTGTCACCTCTTTCTCCTGTTTATGCTCTAAGTTTCTAAAATTTTGATGAGTGATCTATACTTAAGTAAGTTTTAGTTATATTTATAGGCTAAATCTTATCAAAAGTACATACCTTAGGGGTTGAACGATGTAATTTTGGGGTCTAACGTATAAGGAAAACAACAAAAGACCCCATACTAAACTTATGTAGAGGTCACCAACGGATGGGATTGGCGAACCATTGATCGACTAATGGTTCGTGCTGGTAGACCTTTTATTAGGATTGAAGCTGGATTCTGAGGGTTTCTAATCTGACCTACAGTCCGTGGGTCCAACCACGGGTCAGTACTTAAAGGGATTTTCTGGCTGAGTCTGGAGAGGGCTTTCAGATGTTAGCTCTGGACAACAACACAAGTTATGGGTCACCCTAGTATCCGAGGGTGTTAACCTTGGGTTGCACCTGCAACTTCTAGAAAATCTACATGAGGTCTAAATTTGAAATGGGTTGTTACACCATAGCATACAAATATCTACGAAGTGCAACTTAGTCTCCTCCACTTGCAAGGTCTAAATCTCCTCTATCATTGTGTCTAATAAATTAGAAAAACCCTTGGAATTCTCTTGGGACTCAAGTCTCATACTTAGGTTATCCAACATCACAAAATAACCCTTTAATAACCCTTCACACAAACTCATCCTATCTCTCAATGGAGCAAAGTTTATCTTAATAGCTCCATCAATGGTCCTATGCATGTTCTCTCAAACAATACATCACTAACATCGGTCGAATGGTAAAGACTGCCCATTTGATAAATCATTGCCTAGGTTAAGGGGGATGGGTGATATGAGTGCGGGTAGGTGTCATATAAGAAGTACTAGCAAATAAATAAATAGTAGATGTAGAAGGCATAGACTAATCTGATGATGTATCTGCCTTCTCCAAAAAAAAGAGCAGGTGTGCTAGCCTTATCTTCTAATGTGGTGGGATCAACCACGTTCGTCATGTATGGTGGTGGTGTTTTCCTCGAAGACATATCATTGTATAAGCATCCAACCTCAATCCTCCTAACGTCGTAGGAAAAAAAAAGGGTGGCCCTCTCATATATAGCTACCATATTCTTTCCCTTTTTACACAGTTGTATAATTAATACATGAAATGAGAAAGAGGTATGTTCTTATCAAGACATCATCAATACATCATCAGTTATAATCCCACCCACATGAATGACCTTGTGTATGTCACGACCCCCAAGTACACCCTAGAAGTTAGAACATCCTTGTGTCGTCACACGACAAATGAGACTTCAAGAAGTCTCATCTAAGCCTCTCGTATCATTCAATGCATAATAAACATTCTAAAATGAGTAAAAATTTAAAATTGTCTTCACACACGAAGAACTCTTTCATAAACAATACGCAAGCGGAAGATTTCATTCAAAACATTAAATCTTTGCAACAATTGGGACTAATCCCATACAAGACATAAAATAAAGACATAAGACATAAAGCAACATGTGGATATTGTCCTCGAATCTATGAGGACTCACCAATACTTCATATTCATCCCTTAGAAACCTATCTATCCTTTATAGCACATCAAGATTACATTTCCCTACACTTGAGTCAAAAAGTAAAAGAAGGGGTTAGCCCATTAAATTTACTATGTATGGAAGCCATGCAAAACCATGAAAAAGGGGCATTTAGTCAGTAGCACGCTTTTCATGAATTTCTATTAAATGATCATACTATAAGCATAAGAACAACATTTAACAACTTAGAAACATATAAGAAATCATTTAGGCAAAAAGTCACATTTTTAGAAACCTTACAATGAATTCACTTCACTATACAGTGAACTCAATTCATTGTTATAGTTAAGTTCTTTCACTTCATTTTAAACACCCTTTAGCATGTAATCTTCTCACTCAAAGCTATCCTAGGATTCACTAGAGTAAAAAAAGAGACCTCCGATACACCCTCTCTAGATGTGCCTTAACGACCCTCAAGATTACTTATAATGAGTCATATACACACTTAAGAGACATTAACATAAGAACCTGCGATATTTCTACTAAGGTGACTCTAAGGTTCACTTGAGTGAGTTGTGAAGCGACCACCCATAACATCCCTTGCACACACACTTAAGAGATCCTACAGACTCCCAAAGATAGAACCATTCTCATTTAAGAGATTAACATATAAGTGATATGACATTCTCCTTCCAAAGGCTATAAAATGAATTGCTTATGTAAATCACGAAAATAACTTCCATAGTGACCTCATCAAGATTACCTAAATAATCATTAAGATTACCTAGGTCTTAGATCATGTCAACATAATCAACAAACTTCCCTAACTAGAGACATTCTTAAGACTTATCCAGGTAAGATAAGAAGTGACCATTCCTATGCCCCCTTCACACCTTAACTAGACAACCCTTAATTACTCTAGAAAAGTACTACTTCATTAACATACATTCTTAGATTAATTCATTAAATTCGTTAGTTTATTTGAGACTCGTTCATCACATAGAGGACGTTGAAGTAATGGTCTTAGACAAGACCAAGGGACTCTAACTAACGCCTTCAAAGCCTATTGTGCAATGTCTAGATAGCAACCAATACCACTAGCTAAACTTCATAGAACTTCTCTAATGCTAGTATTTATCCCACAAGTTGAGAATAGTCAATAACCGACATAGCCAATGATATCTAGGCATGGAATCCAGAGTTCTAACCTACTCCGATGAGGGTGTTTACTTGCCAAGGGTAGAACTAGGACACATCCAATGTAGGAACATGGTTAAAGACTATGAAGGTCTTTTATGTACTCTAGTCTCATTCTCAAGTAGAGGTACATTCTACTCTAGTCTCATTCTCAAGTAGAGCATAATCACTCGGTGCTAACCTTGGTTCTCATAGAGTAATTGACATTAAAGGTTCACATGAAGAGGGTTCCTTAACAAGTTCATAACCCAATAACATTCAACCTACCAAAAAGGTAAACTAGGGATACCTTTCAATGGCGAATAGGATAGCTCATTATGACTTTCCTAAGGATGATATGATGTTTTTCCATCTAGTTAACCCTAAGTCTATCATTCCATTACATGAAGGATACCATTACAACTCTCAACTTCAACATTCATAACATAACCTTTTCCACGTACATGACCTCCTTAATATCCTTTATGGTCTCACATATCATTCATTCATACATGACAAGGGTGCACTAAGCCTACCTAGTCAATACATCTCCTATTCACATATAATTCATACAAGCATAAAGTAAGGGACACAAGTCTTCCATATAAGACAAACAACATTCTTTACTTTATCACATATATCGTATCATTCTTTTAAGCACTTAGTAATGACCCTTATAATATTTATGTCATCCTATAAAATACTATATAATCATTTATATTACAATCACAACACATATAATTAAGTAGGAACAATTATGTATCAACATCTAAGACTACACATATAAGAACATAGTCATTGTCCACATGATCTCCTAACATACATAGAAAGAACACATACTTTCACATTACTTCACATGTATATAGATGCTCATACTTCACATAAATCAACTACACATATCATCATAGTACTTAAAGTAATGCCGACAAGACCATGATCATCATATTGCATAAAGTAACGCCGACAAAGCCACATCACTTCACATAACACTGCCACCATGACTGGACCATACCAATCACAAAATAATTGAAGTCTAATTAACATTAAATAAAAGGAATTAGGGCAGCATACCCCCACTCCATCTTACCACTTCGATTCTAACGCTAAGTCATTCAATTCAATATCATAAGGCCTTATTAAAGGCCATAATCAACAATTCAATAGAATTATATCAATAATAACTGAAATTAAGTCAATTCATTACATAATCATCAATCTAATTCAACCTAGATATCATTTGAATATAATTTTTGCATCATTAAAAAGTCCATAGAAAACTACACTAGAATCTATAAGCGTTAAGTCAATATCAACTCAATAATCTTAGCATGCAATAGATCTAAGAGTATTCATTACTCAATTAATCAAATTGAAACAGACTATAAACCACTTAACCATTATCTATACATGAATCAAAAGCACATAACAATCTACACATGAATTTATGAATATCAAAGCATAATCAATTCACCCAAATGTTTGTGAGATTTAGAGATTTGAGAAGATCGATGGTTCATGGATAATTTAATTGAAAGCATCAATTATACATCAATTTCATAATATATAAACGTTTGGAAATCATTTATGCAAGAACCCAAGACTTATAGTAGAAATTAGACTTTTTGATCTTTTTGAAATCTTTGAAAATCATCTTTGAAAATGGCTGTAAGTTGATAGAAAACCTTAGGTGAATAAATACCATACCTTATTAAATAATACAAATCTAATTGAATAAGAAACTCCAATGAATACCCATATTCAAGCTCCACCTTAACTTTGAACTCACATGGAGGTTTTTGGAGAAACTTTAGGAGGGAAGGGGTTTTGATTTGGATGAATGAAATATTCTAAGTGTTAATAACTTATATAAAAATTTAAAATACCCAATATACCCTTATTAAACCTCCAATACATCTATTTATAAGTGAGGTGAATTTACAAGTTCACCCCTAGACATGGCAGTGAATTGCATGCAGAAATAGGCAAATCGACAGACTGCCCATAGACGGGGCGTAAGCCCACTTACAGGTCGTTAATAGGCCTGGAATAGGTTTCTTTTAAACCAAGTCTGAGTACCTACCCCACTCCCACCACCTACGGGGCATCGACCAGGCTACTGGCCGTCGATTGCCTTCCGTAGGTGGACTGCCTTTTGGCAGTTTTGGCCACCTACCTGGGTCCTTTCTCAAGGACCCTTGGATGGTCCTTGGAGATAATTTACCGGATGATTCCAACCCAAATACAATTGTATATTATTATAACACCTCTCACATAAACTTCATCCAAAACAAATACGTAAAACTCGACGAAAGATTCCTAGACACACAAGGTCATTTCAAGGCACATCATTTGAACTTCATGGACGTTCTTGGACGTTTGACCTCCAAACATCACAAAACTTGATACACTGACATTAAGCACCATATAAAATAGTTTAAGAAACATATAATATCATGAATCACCCATAAGCACATAAAATCACATATGAGGAACTTAGGTGACTTAGTCGTCGAACATCTTGGTCGTCCCTTGACGTTTGACTTATAATGCACCTAAACTCTTAGTTACTTCCTCTACCCCACATTATAAACAAAATTAATACCTTAAATAACCATTACAACCATGTTAGGATCTAGCTTTACCTAAATCATTTTTGGGGTCTTACATGATTGTACCCACCAAGACCTCTTTGGGAAGTAATATGATCGACTCATTTTGTGAGGGTATTATGTTATTTCTGATTAAGCTAAAAAAAATATCGGGATAACTTATTCAAATCCTTCTTCTTGATACTAGCACCATAAACCATCTACAAAATCATAAATCAAGGGAACCAACCATCTTTTAAGAAGTCTAAGTCATGTCATAACAAAAGTGAATACAAATATATTTGTAACATTAGAAGACCTAATGCAATAATAATTTCTCCAACATTGCATTGAACCTTTCTGCGTCGTACCTTGAACACTCCCAGCGGCTTTAAAAATTGTACATTTCCATTTATTGAAAAGCGCCTGAGCATAGGCAGTGTAGAATCCAAACATCCAACAAGCAATTAGGGGTTTTGTTACCTTGTGAACCCCTCAAACATGTGGAATTGATAGTGTCCTAGAAAGATGGGTAGTCGCTCATTACACTTTTTGTAGAGAGTTGTCTCTCCTCAAGAGTATTCCCCTAGCCAGTAGCTTTGAGTCTATTGAAGGCTCTTGGAGCAATAATTGAGATGAATATAGGAATAAGTGTGTATTCAGAGGTGGGGTATACAAATTTCGACCTTATATCTTTTCTAGTAGAAATAATGAAATCATAAAAATTAAATTTTAGGACATATTCCTAAACTTTTGGCAAAAGTTAACTGTTAAAGTTTCAAAGGCTTCAAGTGTTGGAAACTTGCAAAAGACCCAAATGAACGACTCCGAGAATAAAGTGTTAGTCCTTAGTAAGACATAAATGAGTTTGGGTCTCTAAGCGAAAGCTCTAAATACTAAAAAGATCAACAAAAAAAAGGAAACTAACTTGGTGATCAATATAGAAAAGGTAAGGAAGTCAGAATACAACATAAAGTTCTTTAAAATATTAGTATTACTTTTATGGTTTTCACATTCGTTGTCCTTTCCTATTTGAATTTATAGTTTTTCAAAACTTTTATGGTATTAAAATAGATAAAAAGAGAAAATGAATATTCATATGGACATCAACTGGTTAACTTTGAAAATTATGCAACACATGTGTTAACTTAGGATATGTTGCATTAAGTGATCTTGTGTAATCCTCTTTTTACCTTCGGTATTTTGAGCTGATAGATCTACAGAGATGACAACAAAGGTGTTCGAAATTAAGTACATTGAGGAATTTGAGGGGGGAAAAGTCATCTATTGACTTATTCAGTGTGCTCTGTAAAGCCTCAGGAAAGCACTATAGTGAGAAAGATAAGGAGAGGAAAAAATCAAAGAACAAAAATCATATGAAGAGAGATTAGGATTGAAAATATATATTGAAAAATGAAACAAGGACAAAGGTTGACAAGGAGCTCAGGTTATATAACTTGAGAGCTCGTGCAGGTGGAGCTTCTTCCAGCTTAGTGGCCTCACATGTAAGGCTTACAATTGCATTTCATGTTCTCACTGTGTATGAGACTCTTACTAGTATCCCACATGTTGTTGATGTGACCTCAGAAATTTCCTTGAGTGCGCAAAGATCACTAGAACCACTTTGATATTTCAGCATTGACAAGTTCCCCTACATTGTATCTAGACTATAAATCCTAGCTTCACTGAAATACTCTACTCCTACTACTATATGTTTTGTGGAATCGTGTATGTAAACAAAAAAAATAATTGCAGTAGTAAAGAGTGATATTATATGATATAATTTTTATGGAATGAAGGGATCTATGATTATAATGAAGAGCGAGTATCTCTCTATGACATTGTATGCTATTAGACTTTATTAATGTTCTTAATCATTTTTAGCTATTCATACACATTAATTATTGTATCCTCAAAATTGTACTTGATGGTTAAGGAAAGCTATGAAACTACTCGTTGATAATTGATTAATTATTAATAAATCTTATGTATGGGCAAACAAGTGGAACCTAATTCTTATATTCACAAGTAGACATCACCTACATGTATTTGTGTTTCTATTGTATCATGTCTTTAGTTGAAGTTACATTCAAACTAAGAAATGGTAAGTGTTTTGATCCATCTTTTTTCCATGTGATACTTCACACCTTTACATACCATATTTTTTCATTAATAGACAAATACATCTATAAATAATCCTATGACATGAAAAAACTATCTCGAACAATCTTCTCTTATTAGTTGTACCAATAGTAACAAGATATCATCATTTCATAGAGTGATGAAATGAATAATATGGTTGTTTTGGGATTTGAAAATTTATGAAAAGTACTATAGAAATGGAGATAATCTTTTCTTTTTATTTTTCTTCTCTTTAAGAAACAATTTACTTTTATTTTGCTATTCGAGAAATGCAAGTTCTTTTAAATCCAGGTTTAAAAGTGAATTACGATGATCTCATTTTGGAAAATTTTTAAAAAGAAATTGTTTCTATGGTGGAAATTAATTTACGTTATTATAGACCTAGAGGTTGTGCCTACTCTAATATTTCCTTTGATAAGGAAGCTTTTAAAATTTATACTCCCAAAAATATATTACATCTATAGAAAGAAATTTAAATTTAGTATAAAACTTTATATGACACATACATTGAATTCGGTGAATTTAAAAGATGCATGACCATAACCATCATTGATACTTTTTCAGAATGCATATAATTGATGGGCATTCGTCTTTTTTTTTGGGTATTCCAATACTTTAATCAAGTTCTTAATAGATTAATTGATACATACATATAAATTAGTACCATGTGAGAAACTCTCATCTTTTTTTAAACTTGACTCCATTTCCTTAGAAAGAGAAGTTCTAATTAACAATGAAACCTTTTATCTAATATGAAATTATTCAGTGACTCTTACGAGACGCTTCACCAAAACCATTTCTGATCACGTTTCCAAGCCCATAAGATTGATGAACAATTTTCATTTTGGTGCCTTTTAGCAATGTCATTATGTTCTTGAAATGTTACTGTTAAAATATATCTAAATTACTAGAAAGCAAACTATTTGGAATTATCTAGTATAATTCCACAAAATAGGGTCTACAACGATTAAATAGATATTACCATTCAAATCAACAGTACAAATACATCAAGAATAGTTATATGCCTGACTTGGAAATCTGTTAAGAAGTACAAGTTAGTCATTTAATTTTTTTCCATAAAATTAAAGAAGCTTAAATGGGGAAAACCAAAATGAAAGAACTACAAAAATATCTACTCATATTTAAAAGCAATAGTCTTCCTCGTATTGTGCCTGTCAAACCATGATCCATTAAAATAAATTTGTTGATGCTCCTATATCTTGATGTACAAAATGTTGATGTTTCCCACTTCATAATTTTAATTACATTATGAGTGTCAATTTTTGATAAATTTCAATTCCATAAATACCACTTTTTCTGGTGATATCTCCTATCACACAATAGAAACAAAATTAATTATAGGTGATATCTACTAGTGAATATTTAAAGTTAGATATGTTTTTCCCCGCATAACTACAATTTAGTATTAATCAATCAAATTTGAATAGGTACGTATGTATCGTTAACCATGAAGTACTTTTTTAAGGAAACAATCATAGGATGGATCTGAACATCTACGAGTCATTAAGATCTATGACAATGTCTTATACCACCCATTGTCATAGAGAGATCCGCAACCATCATTATATTCATAGATACTTCATACCATACAAACTATAAAATATATTGTTACTATTTAATGCTACAACTATTTTTATTCCTTCATACACACACCTTCAATAGTAAATATATTACTAAGAGTAGGGTATACGATGCATGAGCTTCGATATCTCCAGAAACATCAATAGTAATTCTAGTTGTGGCTGGTACACTCAATGAGAGCTTGAGAGAACCCGCAATAGCTGGTTTTATAGTAGTGAGAGCCCGAGAATCCCTGACAACATGAACTCTTTCAATAAGTCCTACCTCTTCTAGCATCGAGCTGGAAGAAGCTCAACCGGCACGAGCTCTAATATCATCTAACCTTAGCTCCTCATAAACCTTTGACCTCCTCTGAGCTTCAAAAATATCTTCTTTCTCTTGGTCTCTCTTCATATTTTTTATCTTCTTTGACTTATTCTTATCCATATATTCCTCACGAGGGCTCTTTTCCGAGGTCTTAGGGAGAGAACTTAATAAGTCAATAGACTAATTCACCCCCTTCAATTCATCGATTTCTTGAATTGGGAGCGCGACTTTTGATCTTTCTTATAGATGTATGAGAGCAAAATCCCACATACTCATTACATGCTCAAACTCTATGATGTTTGATAAACTTTTTACATCAAATATGTTGTTTACGTTATGGTGTTACCTGCAAATATAACCCTTTTAAAACAATGTGTACATAGACTAATATTATTTTCTCGAGCTAACTTTCATTGTTTCTTCATTTTTTCTTAATTTCTTCTTTGTTTCACGGACTTTCCCATGTAGAACAAAATTTTAAACCTCTACCAAAGATGAAAACTTTTTGTTTGTATGCAAATGATGGTAGACCTTTGCCATCAATTCTTAAATATTTATGTTTTCACCAGCTCGCTAATTACAACCTACTTAAACAATTTTGTTGCCGGGAAAACATGTATTTTATTAAAAAAGAACTTACAAAATCCATTATTGAACCTTCTTAACGAGAAGTATTCTTGATGTTCCACCTTTGTTTTCTCTGCTCAAATGTATAAGTATGCAGCTAATGTATAATTTTTTTTGTATCATCTCATTCTACAAAAAGAAAAAGTTGTACTTAATCAATTCAAAATTATCAAAATTTCATTACAAATGATAATTATCTGAGTATAGGGAGCATCAGCATTATGTACATTAAGATATTGGAACATCAATATTTTATACAATAAAGGATCATGGTATGGTCAACATAATATAAAGTTTATTTCTTCAAAATAGAGTAGATGATTTTTTTGGTTATTGTTTTAATTTTCTTGATTTCGGCTTCTTGTATTTTATGGAAAAAAACTAACTAACTTCTAATTCTACCTTAATTGTTAGGTCAGGACTAGAACTATTTCATATGTAATTGTATGGTTAATTTAAATAGTAATATCTATTTACATTTCCTAGACCCCATTTTGTTGGATCACTCTAGGTATTAAAAATTGCTCGATTCTAGTAATTTAGATATGCGTGTCAAACAGTATTTCAATACATAATAATAGCGCTAGAATGCTAAAAAGAATTATCCATCAATTTTATTTATTCTGTAACATGATCAATGATTATTATTGTTAGGCATCTCTTTAGTTTGACTAACTGATTAGATATGAGATGAAAAGTTCCATTATTGATCAGAACTTATCTTTCTAATGAAATTATTAAAAATGATCTCAACCTCAAAATTTATCAACATTAAATTTGTTTCAACCATAGAAATATTATTTCTTTCTTCACTTTGTCAAACCTAAGATGACTTCCTCTATTCTATCCTACATTTACTAGAATTTGCATCCTAGATGACCTAGACCGTCGTGATTGCATCGATATTAATTCTTCTGTTGGAGAACCACTACTACAACCAAAACAAAGCAACTAATGCAATAACTAAGGCATTTAAGTCAATTACTAAGGAAAGAATGTAGAGTTCTCATAAACTCTAACAGAAGTCCAAACAATAATAATGCAGAAGAATAACCTAGAACCTGAAAGTCAATGTACCAAAACATCTAACGATAAATCAAGTTTAAACAAGAAGGGATGCAACCCATTCTAATGAATTAATAAACTATCTAACACCAATTTTTAAGTATGAAGAATCCCATAGAAGACCGGAAGAATTGGCTCACCTTCAATTAGAAGTTACAATCACTGTTCTTCATAGCGAGGTCTGTCAATAGCCGCTTGACAACGACATCTACTCAACAAAAATAAGAACAAGTGCAGTATCAGTACACAACCACAATGTACTAGTAGGATCACGCAGCTGCCCCACTAAGTGAAATATAATCAAGTCAAACAATAGTATAATCACATGGATATATATATAAACATATACAATATTAACAGTATTTACGAACAACGATAAACTTCACATTCTCAATATAAAATTTATTTCAAGTATTTGGTCCTCTCATGGAACCCAAACCCATACTATTAGCATACAGTAATGTGGTACCCGATCCCATTGTTATGCCGGAACATGACAATTCGATCAAATTTTTATGCCACAACGTGGCTACTTCGATCTATCAACCTACCACAATGACAAACACAAGTACACTCTCAAGTCATACAAACAACAAGTGATTCATGTAACAGACTCATTTATCTATCTCATTTAAAACAAGTGTAATAAAAAAATCATATACATACAGGTATCATAACGAAGATTAAACATACATATATCATAAAATCATAGAATCAAAACCATCAGCTACCTCGAAACAATGGTGAAACGCTAAGAAACTTGATCCTTCCCTTTGCGGATGTATTTTCACTTGTTCTTGGTCTAAAAAGAATAACAATATCACGGGATGTATTTTCACTTGTTCTTGGTCTAAAAAGAATCACAATATCACGGGAATCAACCAACGATCACTAATCAGTCGATACTATAAGAATTTTGTGAACCCTATTTAATACTCATGATCCCAAGTATCTAATTTAGGGTTTTTTGGACCATACAATCTATATCAAAATCCTTCCCTATTAATATTAACATATTCTATTACATTCTACGGACCGAAAAATCGATTGGAGTAGTCAAAATCTTACCTGTAGCCTAAAGAATTGTAAAAAAAACTAAGAGTTATCTGGGGTTTGTTCCTTAGCTCTAAAATTCGAAAAGTACATAATGAGGTCGTTTAGGGGTTCAGCAATGACTTTGATTTGCGTCATGCCCGCCATGCCGTCCACCACCCCGCCACTGTAGCCCCCGCCAAGGCGCCAAACCGCATTATAGAACAAGTGAGCTATTTAGTAAAGTCCAAAATTCCTATTTCGCAACATCCCCCTTACCCCTGACGCTCAAAAACCCTTTACACTAAGATCAATTACGAGAGTTCTACTCATCAAAATTCAATTCCATAATGTCATACTGGTTCTTTAAAGAAATATCAAACTATTTATGCAATAAAAATCATAAAATATTCACGCAATTGTTCCCTAAACCTCAAATACTCCAATTTCTTCTAAATATGGAGTTGGTTGGGAAATTTCAACATAATACGAAAAAGTTTTTTGACCATAAATTTTCCTCGTTGTCTTTTTTATAACGATGAAACCTTGTTATTATAATAGAGAATGAAGTAGTAATTTATTCGACGAATAGTTGAGGAAACTTGTCTCACATATTTTTCTCAATTTCCCTCATAAATTCCTTGAGGGACGATGCTTTCATTGAACTTTCACAAACTTTATCTCTTCTGTCCTCAACTTACAAACATTACAATCAAGAAATGAAATTGGTTCCTTCTCATGTTGGAGGTCATTGTCTTATACAATTGAGTCACACCTAATGATATAATATCCGTCACCATGATACCTATTTAACATGGATGCATGAAATACCGGATAAACACTCGATATATTAGGAGGCAAAGCCAATCTATATTCTATCGTACCTTTGCATTTAAGAATCTCAATTGGAAAATGTATATAGGAGTTATCTTTCCTTGTTTACCAAATCTCATCACCCCTTTCATAGATGTTACCTTAAGAACGCATTTTAACCAAATTGAAATGTCATATCTCTTACCATATGATGTGCGTACTTCATTTGTATTCTCTGTTCATCTACAAGCTTAAGTTGAATAATCCTCACCTAATCTTGAGCATCCTCATCCCCAAATGGTTTCATATTTCAATCTTCAAACTAGGTAATCTATACCCTCTCCCGTAGAGTGCCTTATATTGTGTCATATCTATGTTGGAGTGATACATATTATTATAAGAGAACTCACACAAGGGTAAGAACTTATCCCAATGCCCTCAAAGATAAATCACAAATGCCCTCAACATGTCTTCTAAAAGTGAGTTGAGTGCCTAATTAATCATGCGATTTCCTCCAAAAACATGGAAGTGAATTGGGTACCATGATCTTATATGATAGAAAGGGGCACCCCATTAAACCTTACAATCTCTTTCACATACACTTAGTCCAACTGTTCAACATTATATTCTATTCTTTCAATAATAAAATGGACTGACTTAGTTAATTTGTCAACTACTACCCAAATAGAATCAAGGTTTCCAAAGGTCTTGGGAAGACCAACCACCACGGTCTTTGATATTTTTACTTTACTTGTTTGCAACTTTTGCACTTAGCTGCAAATTCAGCAATGCTTTTTTCATACATGATCACCAATAATTTTTCTTGAAGTCTCCGTACATTTTTATCACACTTGGATAAATGGAATATCGCTAACCATGAGCTTTCACCAACAATTTCAAAGTCAAGTCATCAACTTGAGGAACACAAACTCTTTACTTGAAATATAGCACACCATATGCATCACAAGTGACCTCTTGTGCCTTACCTGTCACGATCTTGTTTTTCATGTCATTCAGATTTTCATCCTTAAATTGGTTTGACCTTATCTACTCCATGAATGTGACCCTAATTTCAGTATGGTCTAAGACCAGACCTTTTTCAGAAATGCCCAATTTCATGAATTTAGACTTTAAGGTTTGAATTTAATTTGTACAAAGGTTAATTGGATACACTCAAGGAAGCTAAACAACCCATACTCATCGATTTTCCACTCAAAGCATCTGCCACCACATTAGCCTTGCCTAGATTGTATTGGATGTTGACATCAAAATATTTAAGTAACTCCATGTTTTAAATTGGTGTCCTTTTGAGTTAACACATGTTGCAATCTATGATGACCGGTAGAAACTTCACACTTAACATCATAGAGGTAATGTTGCCATATCTTAAGAGAAAACACTACCACTGGCAACTCTAAATCATCCATTGGATAATTCCTCTCTGAACCTTCAATAGATGCGAGGTATAATCTATGATATTCTTATCCTTCATCAACATAAAACCCAAACCAGATTGTGAAGATTACAATAAACAATAACATTATTACCTTCCACCTGTATTTCTAGAATAGGCGCGATAGTCAAGAGAGTCTTAAGCTTTTTAAATCTCTCCTCACATTTTTTAATCCATTCAAATGGTATCTTCTTTTTGGTTAAATTGGTCAAGTGAGTGGACGCAGAAGATAAATTCTTCACAAATCGACGATAGTAGATAGTTAGCCCCAAAAAATACTTAAATTTAGTTACAGAGTTAGGCTGAATCCAATTCTTAAGCACCTCAATCTTTTCAGGATCTACCATCACCCCTTCTTTTGAAACTACATGCCCTAAAAATGCTACTGAATTTAACAAAAATTAACACTTAGAAAATTTCATAAACATTCTTTTTTTCCAGGAATACCTAAAACAATACGAAGATGGTCGGAATGCTCTTCCTCTATTTTCACATAAATTAAAATATCATAAGGAAAGACTATGACGAAAGAATCAAGAAATGACTTGAATACCTCATCCATAAAACTCATGAAAGCGGCAGGCACACTAGTCATTGTTGATTACCTGCTCCCCAACTTGTGGACGTCCTCTACCATTATTAAAATTCCCTATGGGTACGACTACTCTAGATATGTAGTGCGTGGTATCACTGATTACCTCCTTCCACCCTTGTTTCCATTTTATCTACTTTTTTTAGCATTTCCTCTACCTTTATGGCATCGCTGATTACCTCCTCCTCACTTGTGGACGTCCTCTACAATTATTACCATTACCTATGGGTACCATTACTCTAAACGTCTAGTGCACGGAATCATACACACATGGATTGGGGATATATCTCCTTATAAGTCTAGGCTCTTCAAAATTGTAGCAAGTATGATCAAAAGATGGTCTAATGGTCATCGAAGGCGCAAATCCCTGGCTATCCTCAAAATTATGAGATGAAGTCCCTGAATAATTATATGTAGAGGCTGGTATAGCAAATTGACTTTGCTTGGATGCAAGTGTTGGTCATCCTGAACCTCTGTTATAAGAACCTTGAAAGTTGCATGATTTTTTGTCCCTTTTTGCCAAAGCCTTAGCCTGACCGTCTCGCCTCGCCCCCTCCACATTCTTAACATTACATGTCACCTCATTAAAAAGTTTCCACGCAAAAATAATATGAACAGATAATACTTGCAACTCAGAAATCAGTCCTCCGATAAACAATCGAATCCTCTCCTCCTATGTAGTAACCAACTTTGTGGCATATCTATATAAAGTATAGAACTTGGCTTCATAAAAAGCCACAGACATACCCCCTTGATCTACATCCATAAACTTATCGTTCTTGCAATTTTCTAGTGTTCTAGTCATATATTTTTATTGAAATTGAGCATAAAAGTGGGTCCAAGTAAGTGGCAGTAAAGTAAATGATCTACACTGCATATAAACTCTCCACCATTGTTTGGCCTAACCATGAAGTTGGAAGGACACAAACTCAACCCCATGCTGATGAACAGTACCCAATTTATGAAGCCTTTCATAACAATCTAAGATAAACTCATAAGCAAAGAAAATTCTAAGAACAAAGAAACATAAGGGGCTTTATCTTCAAAAACACACTCAAAATGTCATGCTCATTACCACTCATAACAAAACACAACAAAGGACGGAATAAAGCAGCATTGCCTACGCTTCCACCACTTTGAGGTAGTGTTAGCATTAAGGGGATTAGTCTCCAGTGACACCTCTTTCTCTTGTCTAATTTCCTCAACATGCCCAATCTCAATATCCTCTTCTAACTCTTCATTATATACGAGGGCACCTTATTTGAAGAAACATTTTCAACTGATACGTCATTCTTAATGGGCGCTACCCTTGCACAACATCTACCCCTTAGCTCTTTCTCTACCTTAACCTAATCCTCGACCTATCGGTGCAGGTTCCTCAACTAGAGCATTGACGGGAACTATGACCTTATGACATTGTGTCAAGTATTAACCATATGCCGACACAAGAGTGAACGATGTCAATACCGATTTGAATCGACAGATTCTAATTGGAATTAGGTTGAAGCTAGAAAAGATACAAGAGAAAAATAGATCAAAGAAACTTGATCCTTCCTTTTTCTGGATTCATTTCGCTTGTTCTTCGGCTACAAACAATAAAAATTACATGGGAATCAACAAACAATCTCTAATTACTAAAAATAATAACAATTCTTCCAATTCTAGTTCATACCCATGATCCCAAGTATATAATTTAGGGGTTTTTACACCATATAGTCTATATAATAACCCTTCCGCATCAATAGTAACCCATTCTAATAATTTATTCACGAAGTTAAACGATTATCTTTAGCCTCAAGAATGGTAAAAATGAGAAGAAGTCTGTAAGACCCCAACATAAGTTAGGGTTTCTAGAGCCTAAAATGTTTGTATTGAGGTTATAATGTCTTAAAATGAATTATAATATGGTTTAAAGGCAGTATGTAATGTTTGAGGTGCTTTGGAAGTCGAACGTCAAGGGACGACCCAAACGTTCGACGACTAGTCACATATGTGTCTCATGTGTCTATACGTGTTTATATATATATATATATATAT
>NC_028642.1:13894342-13967947 GCF_001406875.1 Solanum pennellii | reverse complement strand
ATTTAATGAGCTTATGAAGTATTAAAATGAGTTATAATTATGCTTAAATATGGTATATGGAGTTTTGAGAAGTTTGGAGATCAAACGACCATGAACGTCCAAGGCGTTCGAAAGAAAGCCCATAAGACACACAAGTGTGCCTTGATGGGGCCTAGCCTATTTGGACGAGTTGTGAGTATTTGATTTAAGTGAAACTCATGTGGGAGGTAAATATTTTTAAGGGTTGTATTTTATTTTGAAAAATCTTGGCACGACTTCTAAAGGTCCCCACAAGAAAGACCCAAGGCTGGTTGAAACACTGCCTTGGCAGTGTCAATCCACGTACCAAAGGATGGCCAGTTGGTTGATCAACGGCCCGTTAGTGAGGTATCATCGATGGAAAGTTATCTTGGGTAGGTATCAACCAAAAATTTGGCAAAGGACCAATCTACGGAAGCCAAAGCTCTACTAGTCGATTGGGTCCGTCGAAGGTAGCCTGTAACTGCTGCCTTGCGTCTGTTTTATTTAAGGGGTTAATGGGAAATTCATCCCATGTACTAAAATGAATATAATAATTTTATTCAGTACTTTTGGTTTATATATGTTATCAAACACGTGAAGAACCCATTCCAAATCCTTACCCAAGAACTTGAACCTTTCCTTCCAAAAGTATTCTCCCTAGAAACAACCATTGTTGGTGAAGCTTAAGAACAGCCTGGATCTTGGATTTCCATGTATGAACCATCAAGTTCTAGAGTCTTTCAAATAGACAAAGATACTGTGATCCTTCATATCTAAGTAACCTTTCACCTGGAGAGTTCTTCTCAATGTTTTCAAAGAATGTTTCATCATCAAAGTTCTTCTTCTTCAATCTATCAACGGTCTTTCTAAAAACGTTTTGAATAGCTAAATCATGATTAATTGATGTTAATATATTTATTTTAACGTGATTTTATTCCAATTTAATGATGAACCCACGCTCCTTCATTAAATCGATTTAGCCCTTGCATGGGCATTGTGATCATGACTTGTTACTGATAATATTGTGATTTTCTTACATTGAATTTTCTATATCCACTGTAATTTACGTTAATTGATTTTGAATTGATTATGAAGGATCCATGTGGATCAATATATGAAGTTTTGAACATACTTAGCCTAGTTTCCATGATTCACTGTAACATTGGCCTTTTAATGCACTAAATTTCCAATCAATTATGTGATGGTTCTGTAGCTACTGCCTTGAGTTACCATTATGGATGAATTGTGGGTATAACCCCTTGATGATCAAATTAGATAATGACTTGCATTAACTTATCTAGGTTCATTTAGTCTATGAAGTAAAAAGGCTATGTATGTGATGTGATCTCGAATTGTGGTTAGATGAAGCATGATTTCTTCTTAGAAAAGATCTATGGAGATACTGTATAGCATGTTATTATTGTTCACATATGATTAAGGATGAATACTTTGAAGAATTTGTAAGATATCCTACTCTCTCTACTCACTATAGAATTGAAAATTTAATGCCACTGTTGGTATCATGATCTTGTAGGTATTTAAGCATGATTTCTATATGCTAAGCTATATTTAGCCAGTTCCCTAGGTTGATAAGATTAATGAAATATGACATATAATCCATGCAAGTGAAATTTCGTAATGGTCTATGTTCTTCTAAATTCCAGTATGTTAATGTATTGAACTAGGTGTAGTATCACCTTATTGTAGATTATACTTGACTTCATCTATGATTAAATGTATGTTTAGCTACTGACCTATATATGAATTGTTCATAAACAAGGTTTATTGATCAATGATGATCAAAAGATGAGAAATTCGTAAGACTACTTATCTCCTGTACTTTTCTATGTTAATATAGTTGATAAAGCCTTGTATAGCATTGTCTTGTATGGTCCACTTATGGTGGCGATGTTTAATTTATTTTCATTATATATGTGTTTAGCATGGCCTTAAAGGCAAATTGACGGACGTATGAACATGTGCTTATGATGATACTATGAGAAGTTTATGCCTATTTTCCTATTCTAGTAGTGATCTAGGTTGTATGGTTATTGTATAAGCATGTATATATCCATGTTAGGGTAAAGTATAGGTTCTTGTATTGATGAGTTAAAATGGTTAATAGTCCCTTACCTATGTATCCCTATGTGAATGCATGAATAGCACAAGTTAGGAGTCTTAAGTGTAATGTGAAATTGACTTGTCTCCTGTGCTATTGTGTGTTCTGTGGTCTATGCTTGAAAGAGTATTATGGTCTAAGAGGGTGGATGCCTCAATATGTTGTTGACCAATGTATACACACACTTACTTTACATGCATGTTACAATTAGTATAGGTCACGGTTACTAAATGAAAGGTAGTTCTCATATTCACTAGTTTCTACTACTATGCATGTTAAGATGATGTTTCTGAAAGTATGATATGTGTTTACTTAGCTAGGATGACTTTATATGTGTACTAGAATGGGAAAGGGTATGGGACTCTGCCTATGCATTGCACATGTGTACCTTGATAGGATAGTTCTAGTTTTGGTTTGTATGTGTATGAATATAAATGTATGAACATGTGTGACTTAAGGTGTTATGTGAAAGGTTTTCTCACATATATGTATAAACACACACATGAATGATGATCTAGTAAATAGAGGAGCCCTTAAGTTAGTACTCAAGTGTATCCTAAACTAGATAGTGCAAATACATATGCTATGTCCATGTGAAAGGATCTTCTGACATGATTTTGGTTGATGAACTTTCATCTATGACCTATAATCTAAGCATATGAGGGAATGACTCTCCTAAGCCAATATTTTATAAAGTAATGTTAATGATGGCTTTTCAATAAAGGAAACTTAGCTTAGCACCGAGTGAACTTGAACATGAGTGTGTGTTCCTTCCTAATGTGGGAAGGTAGGTCACGATAAATCTCATTAGATGGGTAACCACAATGCCTTAATAGGCATAAATAGGGCTTCCATAAATGAATAACCATAATTCCCCATCTTGGTATAAAGAGGGTTTTCACATCTACCTCCAAGTTCCATAACTATGCTTGCCACATAGGATCTAGCAATGTGAATTCACTAGTATGCTAGAATGTGTTAATTTTATACCTTTGCTAGGTAGGAACACCTTCCGTTGGTGTAAGGCCCTACAACGCCAATTTCCATGCTTAGCACCGATGGTGTAGTGTCGGTTAATGTTATAGTTTCCCTAATGTAAAATGGACAATGGAAATAAATGAATAGGATCCTATCTAGGAGAACTTAAGGCAAGTTACTTAGGATAGGTGGAAGTAATGAACTCATCTAGACATTGCACAAGTATCTCCTTAGGAAGTCCTACGAAGGTGACCTAATATGTTTGATTGTGTTTTTGTCCATATGCATGACTTTGTAGTATTGGTCTACTTGTTATGAAGATGTGCATGGTATGAATCTATATGATGTTGTCCTATCTTTATATGCACTATGTTGGTCTAAATAACAATTTGATGAAGGTCTTGTATTTACATGAATGAAGTTGTCTTCACTTACTTGTTTATGTATGAATTGAATGTTAAGGTTTGTCGTCTCATGAATGGTTTACTAAGATTGTGTGGGGTTATGGGGCTCCATATGTTCATTGAACTAGTAGACTAAGATTGGGTCATGAAAATTGTCTAATAATGATGTATATGAAAAGAAGTAAATATATATGTAACTTGATGTAGCTTACTGTAATGTGCTACGATTTTGACTTAAATGTGTCTTTGATGTATTATGCTTATATGAGGATATGTGTTGGTTTATGTAGGTTGTATGTGTGCTTTCTTTGTGACCTTAAGGTGCTATATTGCACCAAGTATCACTAGAGGGTAACGTGGGAAGTTAATGAATAAAAGGAAATAATGCTCAATGTTAATTGAAAAAGTGCTCACTCTAATATGATTCAAAAATGTCATAAATTTTATATGTGATCTTAAGTGATGTAGGGCCTTTGAATATGTTTATATTAAGTATGTGAATGATATAAATTCTATGGTATAATGTTTTATGAATATTTACTCAAAAAGGAATGAAGTATGATTTAAAAAATTTGACCCTTTTAAATGCATATTTTTGCATGGTTGTCGTACTTAGTGCATTCTTGTATTAACCACATTCTTCTCTACTTTTTACACAACGTGTATGTTATGGATGCTTAAAGGATGTCTATGATTTAGGATCTTGATATGTGATTCCCAAACTCAAGCAAAGGGGTCCTTAAGTTCCAAAGATTCCTTACTCATGTCTTAATGTAAAGATTATTAAAAGTTGTATAATTATGTCTTATGTTGTTAGGGTCATGTCCCTAATGTACTCTAAAGTTGTTGAATCTAAGATAGCAAATAGACATAGGGTCTAAATATGTATTATGACTTATATTTTTTGATATATATGAAGTTAAGTTTGTAGCATATGATGTGCTATGAAAAGTTTCAAATTTCCGCTAAATTTACTATGTCAATGCAATGAATGATAACTATGGGCTTGTATAAGACCTCCGAGAGGTCAAGTACACCATGTTACTTCTAGGAGGTGCTCCCCAAATGTGACAAAGTCTCCCTGGGTTCATTCCTTATCTCTAAAAAATGAAAAGTGCATAATGAGAATTTTTATGGGTTTATTTAAGACTTAAATTTGCAGCAGACTCGCCACGGCGGCCACAACATTGCTACAACAGCCCATCCAATGCGAAATAATCTAGTGCCGAAGCAGCATTCTTCACCCAGTGAACTATTTAGTGAATTCAAAATTCCGATTGCACAACACACCCCTCACCCCTAACGTTCAGAAAATACCATTTATACAAAGATTGATTACGAGAGTTATACTCACCCAAATAAATTTTTGTAAATTATTATAGGTTCTGAAACGAGTTATCTAACTATCCATGAAATCCTAATAGTAAATAATTCACTTTATTGCTACGATATATCCATACACCTCATATACTCCAATTTCGTCTAAATCTTGACTAGGTTTGGAAAATTCAAGATACTATATAAAGGTTTTCTGACCAAAAATATTTCCTCGTTGCTTTTCTATAACGACAAAACCTGGTCTTTACACTAGTAGATAAAAATAATAAAATAATAATAAGTAAAAAGAGGATAGAATCATGAAAATCTTAAATGTAGTTGACTAGTCAAAATTATTGCGTACAAATTTTGTACAGGTATGAAATAAGAGAAGATCATTTGAGATAGCCTGTTTTATATATAGCTGAATAAGCTCATTTTTTATGAAACTATAATAAGTGGATGTGTTAAATAATATATTGAAGAAATTTATGTCAATACACTTATCACTTCTTAGATTGAATATATTTAATAACATTAACATGTATATTCAAAGGTTTTAAAATGATAAAAGCTCACCAATTTCATCCATTCCCTTTATCGCCCTAACTCATCATTATCAATTACTACATTATAGTCCACATTTTTTAAAAAAACACCATCAAAAACTCATTACTACCATCCTCAACCTCCAACACAATCAATGACTACAATAAGTATATAGTAACACGAGCTACTATTTACAATTATTATTGACATCAATCATCAATACAAAATAACATAATAATGAATATCGGTAATCACCATTACAAGTTACCTTTATTTATTGTAAATCATAGTCAACATTCAGAGTAACCATTTCCTACAAGTATCATCCAACTATCAACAACCACAAAACTATTTTCATTAGTTTCTACTATATTCATATAAATATATCTATTACCTACAATGTTATCACTAGCTAAAATATCATCCTTAACTAACTGTCACGCTACGAGCCTACACCCTAGGGGCAATGGAAGTGGAAAATAGATTTTGGCCCCTAGAAAACCCTTACCCTAACTTAATTACCCAGTAGAAGACTTAACTAAACAAAGATAACTCAAAAAAATATGGAATGTTTTAAAGAAAACATTCAGCTAGCCCATAAGGCAAACTCAAGGCAAAATATATGATAACGAAATGAAAAGAATAAAGAGTAACATATAAATATCTATGAAACCTATAAATGATTGATTTAAATGTAATGACATTACCCACAACATCCTACAAAACTAGTAATACTAGTGAAAACAATAAAATGGATCCTCCAGAAGCAATGAAGCTCACCAAAAGACTCAGTGCAACACTCTGGAAGTTCATGACTTAGTCTAGAGCCTCACATGATGAAATAAGACATAAAACAATGTTTATATGCCTAAATTAATATATTGAAACTAAGTAGGAAGTATTAGAGCCAAAACGTAAAAGAAAGACGTTGAATTCAAGAAACAAGTGAATTGAACAAGTAGACGTCCCTATGTTTCGTGAAGGTTTGGAGTGCCATATAAAGTATAAAACTTGTAAAACGACTTTAAATAGGTAAAATAGTGTTTATAGGGTACAAACGTCCAGTAACGACTCCCCAAGGACCACCCGAAGGGTCTTTGAGGAGAACCTTAACGTTGTCAAGGAGGCTGTAAAAGCAGCCACGAACAGTGAAGATATGAAGGTCCTTGCGGGTCTCGGAGCCATCACTTGGTGGGAAATTTCTTCCTCGCGACGTGGGGACTTCACGATGCTCACTTCCTCAACCTCGATTTCTGAAAAAAGATTTGGAATTTTCGCCGCGACGTGCAACCACTTCAAAAATTTATTGGAGTCGTTTTTAAGTCAATTTAACTTAAAAAAAAGACCCAATTAAGTAAGGTGTATTTTGAGTTATTTGGGTTATTATATATTGGTTTAGTTTAAGTTTTACGTAATTATTAACCACCCAAATAAATTCCCTAAATCTCTCTCACTTCTATCTAAATTATCTCTCTACTCAACCACCATTGAAGACTATTGGAAGCTTTGAAATGAAGGTCAACTTCTCAACTTTTCACTCAAAATTCGTGGTCCATAATCAAATAAGGTATGAGGATTCGTAGATTATTATAAAATTGAAGTCCTTCAAATCTTCGAATTCGTGGTCCATAATCAAATTCGTAGATTATTATAAAATTGAAGTCCTTCAAATCTTCGAATTTCAAATTTTATTTTAAGACCAAAAACTAGGGCTTGTGATCTAACCATAAGTTCAATCCAAAAATCATTTTCTTTATGTTATATGAATTGTATTATGAATATATTGGTATTAATTATTAACATATGTTGTGAAAACCTCCAAGAACCAATGTGCACCCTATGACCTAATTTCATAATTGTTATTAGCTGAATTGGGTAGGGATAAATATCATATACTGTAATTAATGATTATCTAGTCATAGAATCTTGTTTTCTTTTCTATTGTGATGTATAGGGTTGTAGATATCATGAAGGATATTGTACATAGTCTTTGAATTCTCTGGCAAGGTGTATGGCTTATGGAATGAGGCAAGAATGTTAATTAGGATGGTTTTTCATTCTCTTGAACCTTGTCTATTTTGTAGTATAATCATTGTATAGTGAGATTGGTTTCTTGTGTTAATTTAAATTATAGTTCTCATGAAAACACTATAATTAAGAGTATGAAGATATTACTCAGATATGTATGATGATTCTAGGGATAAAGTGCATTCTCACTTAATGAATCTAAGAGCCTTATGTTGAATTGTATTAATGAAGATAAATTACTCTTAACATATGTAGATAAAATTAAGATAACAACGGTAGTAAATTGATAATTATAATAAGCACCAAGAGGATATGTATAATGAGGAAAAAGCCCTCCCGTTAATGCAACAGGCTGACTCATCCAATTGATAACTCATGAGATGGAAGCCTTCCCACTAATGCAATAGGTCTAGTTTCTAGAAGCAATCTCACTATCCCTTTACGATGTGCCCCTGTTGGATATAGCTAGTGGATCCACATAGTAGCTTGTTCCTATGTTCTACCTTGGCAAGTGGAACACCCTTTTTCAGTGTAGGCTTTGTGACACCGGATTCCATGGAAGTTCTCATGGTCTATGTCGATTATGGTTGATCTTCCCTAAAGTAATGAAGTAATGAAGAATTATGAACTAGTCTATAACTTCCTAATGAGGTTACTAAGTAGATGTGAGGGTATGTTACTTTACTTGTACATTGCACTAGTATGCTTGGAAGGTTGTTGTAGGTGGTTCCTTATAGTTATGAAATGGTTATGACAACATGTATTGTAAAATTAAGGTAGAATATAGAATGTTTGACCAAGGCGGTTTTTATGGGAATGCTCGGTAAGGTAGGTAGTATGGGATTCTAACTCTACATTACACAAGTGGACCCTTAACAAGTGCTAAAGTCATGCTGTATTGTGATTTAGATGTTATTGACATATTGAATTATGTGTTGTATTATTCATGTAAGTGTCTTTCAAAACCTCAAAGATGCATGTATTACATGTAAATGCCTTATCTCATGTTTTAAAGGTTTTTATGTATTTTTCCATAATTAGTGCATTAATTGTACTAACCACTTTTCTCCCTCTTATATTATGAGTATAGGTTCTGGCTAGTTGGTTACTCCTCCATTTTGCAAGAAAGCTTGGACTTCTATTCTCCAAGATATTATGGTTGGTCCTTAAAGATTCCAGGACATATGCACTAGTGGTCGCTTATGCACATTTGTTCAAAAGAGTATTGTGTCTAAAGGGCTAAGAACCGTATTTCTAAACTTTTGTTAAACTCCTCTAAATAGATGGTTTTGTGAGACAATATTACACTTTGATCATGAATATAATAATATTGCTATTCGAGAAGTCTATGTAAACTTCATAATCTAGGAGTCTATCTAAAGTCCATATATGATATGTGTGATGTCTAAGTATACTTCACTATGTAAAAGTCTTAAATTTTCTGCATTATTTCCAGTGCATTATGCTATAAAGATTGTGCTAAGAGGCTTGGATGAGACCTCTTTGTGGTCGAGTACGTTAATATCGTCTAGAGATTTTTCTTCGGTCGTTAGAAACATCCTATAAGATCATCAGGCTATGGGATGATAATAGGTTTGATGTCACACACACCATGTCAAGTAGAGTCCTACTCATAAATGTGAAGCACTCAATCTTTACGAATAGGAATCTATGAGAATAACTCAACTCATTATTTAGAGTTGGCTATTTTAGTATTTTCTTTGAATATACGGCGTCCNTTTCAGTATTGACATTACCAGAAAATACTCAGGTTTTGTGGTGTACCGTGATACATCTAGAGGTTGTTTGGATTGTGTGTTGATGTAGAGTGGCAAGGTTATAACTTATGCCTCAAGACAGTTAAAGTTCATGAGAAGAATAACTCAACTCATTATTTAGAGTTGGCTATTTTAGTATTTTCTTTGAATATACGGCGTCCTTATTTGTATGTTGTTCATGTTGATGTATTCATTGATCACAGGAGTCTTGAATATGTGTTCACTCAGAAAGAACATAATCTCAGACATATGCGGTGGTTAGAATTACTCAAGGATTATGACATGAGTGTCGCACCCTATTTTGGAACCAGCTGAAAATAGTTTACAATATAATATGGCTGACACTCTAACTTTTGAAAAAAAGATTGTTTTGTTTTAGAGTAGGAACCTTCCGTTCTTAATTATTTTATGATCGTGCTTGGAGTCGTAATACTATATATTTTTATCCATTATAATCCTTTTATTGTGCTTATAGGCTATTAATACAAGGAGAAATAGCGCTAGGAGGGCCAAAGAGTACAATGCTAATGAGGCGGTTCCCCCCAAGCTCCTTAAAACCATCAAGTTCCTATTGAAGAAGGATTTATGTCTAATGTTTAGATAAGTTCTTCCATCCATAGTTTAACACAAGTCTTGGCTACTCATATTGCTAGGGATGATAGGGTGCAAGTGAATCCCAATGCTAGCACCACCGCTTCATGGATAAGGGATTTCACAAGGATGAATCCCCCTACTTTCTTTGGCTTTAAGGTTGAGGAAGACCGTCAAGGTTTTATAGATGAGGAATTAAAAGTGGTAGATGCCATGGGTGTGACTCCTCAAAAAAAGGATGAATTGGCTGCTATCAACCCAAAGATGTGGCTCAAGTTTGGTACGAAGAATGGAAGGATGAGAGGGCGATTAGAGAAGGTTGAATCACTTGGGGAATGTTCATACCGACTTTTCATGCTTGGTTTTTTCCCTTGGAACTAAAGGAGAGGAATCTAATAATTCATTAATCTTAATCAAGGGAATACGAGTGTGAAGGAGTATAGCTTCAAGTTCACTCACCTATCCAAGTATGCTCTTACTAAACTAGCGGACTCTAGAGCAAAAACCAATAAATTCGTTATGGGGACATTCGATTTTTTAGTGAATGAATGTAGGTCGGCTATGCCAATTCCAAACATGGACATTTATCACCTTATTATCCATGACGAACAAATTGAGGAGAAAAATCTTAATCAAGTTGATATAGAATTAAAGTGATCAAAGTCAAATGAAGGAAATTTTTCCAAGGCTAGGTTTGAGATACAAGACAAACCAAGGTTCAAAAAGAGGTTTTCTAATCAAAGCCCTTCCAGTACTCCAAATACAAGTTAATGGAGAAGGACTAAACCTAGGATACAAGGAGAAAATAAGAATGGCCCTACTCGGGAGAGAAACACTTGTGCCAAGTGTGGTAATAACGATGAAGGGGAGTGTCTTGCCGGTATGGGTGTGCTATGGTTGTGGGAAGAGTGGTCACCAAATAAAGGATTGTCCAATTCAGGCATCCATGACAAGATAAGGTACTCAAGCTCCCATCAATTCTCAAAACTCTGATTCTCCCAAAAAGAATCACTTTTATGCCCTCCAAGCCCGAGGTGATCAAGAAAGCTCTCCGGATGTTGTTAGGGGTATGTTACAAGTATTTTCTATTGATGTATATCCATTATTGGATCCCGGTGCTACCTTTTCCTTTGTCACTTCTTTCATAGAAATAAGATTTGACATACTTCCTGATGACTTTCATGAACTTTTTTTGGCTCCACCCTAGTGGGTGATATTGTACTTGTTAGAATAGTTTATAGAGGTTAACCCATGTCATTTTCCAATAAAGTCGCATTGGTGGAATTGGTAGAACTTGATATGTTAGATTTTGAAGTTGTTTTGGGGATGGATTGTCTACATTCTTGTTTTACCTCCATTGATTGTAGAACTCAGGTAGTTAAGTTTCAATTCCAAAATCAAACCTTTGTAGAGTGGAAAGGAGGAAACCAAGCTCCACAGAGTTGAATCTTTTCATGTCTTAATGCTTGTAAGCTGATTTAGAAGGGTTGTCTGTATCATATAGTTAGGGTCTAGGATCACAAATCCGAGACCCCTCCTTTTGAGTCAATCCTCTTAGTGAGGGAATTTTCTGAACTCCTTCTTGATGTCTTACTCAGAATTCCTTCCGAGTGGGAAATTGACTTTGGCATAAATTTATTTCCTTTGCACAACTATTTCAATCCCTCCTTACTGGATGGCCCCAGCCGAGTTGAAGGAGTTAAAGGTTCAACTCAGAGATTTACTAAACAAAGATTCCATAAAAACAAGTAATTTTCCATGGGGTGCCCCTGTGTTGTTTGTGAAAAAGAAGGATATGTCCTTAGGATGTGCACTGATTACTGACAACTAAATAAGGTCACCATAAAGAACAAGTAATCTATTCCTAGGATCGATGATTTATTTGATCAACTCCAAGGTGCGAACTACTTTTCAAAAATCAATTTTAGGTAGGCATATAATCAATTGAGATATATGGAAGTTAACATACGTAAACGGCTTTTCAAACTAGGTATTTTCATTTTGAATTCGGAGACATATCATTACGAGTAACAAATGCCCCTATGGCTTTCATGGACCTCATGAATTGAGTTTTTATATACTATATTTATTTGTTTTTATTGTATTTATTAATGATATTTGAAGTAATGAAGAAGTATGAACTAGTATATAACTTCCTAAAGAGGTTACTAAGTAGAAGTGAGGGTATAGGACTTCACTTGTACACTGCACTAGTATACTTGGAAGGTTGTTTTAGGTGGTTCCTTATAGTTATGAAATGGTTATGATAACATGTCTTATAAAATTAAGGTAAAAGGTAGCATGTGTGACCAATTTAGGTTGTATGGGGAATGTTTGGTACTGTCGGTAGTATGGGATGCTAACTCTAGATTGCGCAAGTGGACCTTTAGGAAGTGCTAAAGTCATGTTGTGTTGTGATTTTGATGTTATTGACATGTTAACTTTTTATGACCCCGTAAATGACTTTGGTGAACTATATCCTAACATGTAGGTCTTGATGATCTAAGGTCCTAAGTTAGGTCTATTATGTGTTAATGAGGAAATGTCTAAGAGTTTAGGTGCATTGGAAGTCAAATGTCAAGGGACGACTAAGACGTTCGACGACTAAGTCAGCTATGTTCCTCATATGTGGTTTAATGTGTTTATATGTGATTCATGATGTTTTCAGATCTTTAAATGAGTTATTATATCATATATAGGCAGTGTGTCGAGTTTCGTTGAGTTTGGAGGTCAAATGTCAAAGATGTTCGAAAGGTTTGCCTTGTATATAAGTGTTTAACACTAAGAAGATTTCATTCTTCCAAAACAAAACCCCAAATCCTTTATAACTCTCTCTAGGACTCCATTAAAGTCCAAAGTCAAGAAAGAGCTTGGTGTGACGAATTGAGTGAAGATTCTTCAAAAAATTGAAGAATTAGCTTCATCAAGGGATGAATTTGGATCCTTGAAACTCTCTTCATCAAGAAGCCCCAATTCTCAAAATGTTTTCTTATGTTTTCAATTTGAATTGTCCAATCTCATAATTCTACCATGGCTTCTTGTATTAATGATTTTTAAACATTGAATTTAATGATTTAATTGATATTGTATTGATAATTTTAACCTAAATTTCCTATGAACCCATGAATTGGATGAACCCTAGTTTTTGATTATTTTATGGGTTACTGGATATTGACCTAATGTTGTTGAATTATGGTGTAGATTTTTATGGGATTTGTAATGATGTAATAATTGTGTTAAATTGATATCTAGGCTGTATTAGATTGATCAATTTACATTGAATTGACCAAGTCCATTTATTATTATAGTTTTTATGTTGAATTGATGTTCATGGCCATGGTTAAGGGCCTTATGTTATTGAATTGGATGATGTAGCATCAAGTTGAGGTGTTGAGAATGTTGTGGTGGTAATCTGCCCTATTCCTTTTTTTTTTAATGTTTCTTATACTTCAATTATGTTGTGATTGGTATGGTCCACTTATGGTGGCGGTGTTATGTGCTTTACTTGTAGTTGATGTTGCCTTATCGACGTTACTTTATGCATTATGATGATCATGGCCTTGTTTGAACTACTTGAAGCAATTTGATTATTTGTGTAGTTGATTATGTGAAGTATGATGATATCTATCTGTATTTTAAGCAATTTGAAAGTATATGTGTTCTATTGATGTTATGTAGGTTATCATGTTAGACTATGACTTTGACTTTGTATGTATTGTCTTAGGGCTGAGTCTTGGTTATTCCTACTTGACTATATAAGTCTATGTTGGTCACATTGATGATGTTATGATAGTGTATAGGATGACTTGAAGAAGATATGGTTATATTTATGTGTTTCTATAATGGCATGTATTATGTGTAAAGTGAAGTATGTTGTGTCTTGTCTTGGTTTACTTGTCTCCCTTACTTGATATTTATATGATTATGAATATGTGATTTCTTTACTTAGGATGTTAAAGCTCTTAGTCTTGAATGTTTGAGTGACATGTGACCTTAAATGAAGTTAAATGGGTCTTTTTTATGAAACCTTTAAGCTAGTGTAAATGTAATGAATGTTGAAGTCGTAAGTCATAACGGTATCCTTCAAAGTAAAGGGATGATGAAATTAAGGTTAATTGGCGGGAATGACATCATATTAGCCCTTAGGAAAGACATCATGAGCTTTTTTTCGTCATTGGAAGGTAACCTTAAGAGGACCTCTTTGGTAGGGTAAATGTGATTGGGTTATGAACTTTTTATGGAACTCTTTTATGTGAACCTTAAGTGTGAATTACTCTATGGGAAAGAAGGCTAGCACTGAGTGAGTATGATTCGGGAAGTAGTTCTAGTTAAGAATGAGACTAGATTACAGAGCATGCCCTTCATATTTCTTAATCATGTGCCTACATGGGATGTGTCTATGTTTTACCATTAGCAAGTAGAACCCCCTCATCGGAGTAGGTTAGAACTCCATATTCCATGTCTAGCTATCATGGTCTATGTCGGTTATTTCCTATTCTTTACATGTTGGATACTTACTAGCATTAGAGAAGTTCTATGAAGTTTAGGTGGTGGTATGGGACGCTATCTAGACATTGCACAATAGGCTTTGAAGGTCTTAGTTCGAGTCCCCAGGTCTTGTATATGACCATTACTTAAATATCCTTTATGTGATGTATGATTCATAATGAACTAATAACTTATGTTATGAAGTATGTAAATTGAATAAGTACATATCTAGAGTAGTTAAGGGTTATCTAGTCAAGTTGTGAAGGGGGCATAGGAATGATCACTTCGTATCTTACCTAGATGAGTTTTATGAATGACTCTTAATAGGGAAGATGTTTATTATGTGGGCATGATCCAAACTTAGGACGTCTTAAAGATTGTTTACATAGTCTTGAAGAGGTCAATCATGGACATTTTATTCTTGATCTACTTATGTAAGTCTTCTTATAGCCTTTGATGAGAAATTGTCATATTATCAATAAGTTGATATGTTTGATGTGTTGAAGTGTGTACGTGACTTATTATAAGTGTTCGTGAGGATCATTTAGGTATACTTAGGGAGGTTTTATGGGCGGTCTCTCTTTATGTTAAGTGGGTTTGAGGATAGCTTTTCGTGAGGAGACTACATGCTAGAAAAAGTTAAAAGTCAAGATAAAGTACTTCACTGTAACAGTGAAGTACTTCATTGTAATAGTGAAGTTAAGCTACTGTGAAGTGCGTCCAAAAATACGTTCAATTGCATAAATGTTATCTTAGGTGTTTTTAAGTTGTTAAATGTTGTTATTATGATTATAATATAATTTTTAATAAAAAGATGCATAATTCTAATAAATGTCCATTTTCATGATTTTTATGCCTTATATGCCATACTTAGTACATTTGGTTTTACTAACTCCATGCTTTTATCTATCTCTATAGTTCTTGGTAGATGAGAAGCTTTTGGGAAGTGAAGACTTGGACCGTAGTATCCTTGAAGAGAAGTTGAAGTATATCCTCATTTGACTCAAGGGTGTCTTTTATGTTTTCATTGAAGTATTGTAATAGACTAAGTATTTCTATATTTTGAAGTATGGGTCGTGTCCCAAGTATTCTTGTATCTTAAGATGATGAGATTGAGAGTTAGTCATTCCTATGACTTCACATAAAATAGATTTTTAATGTCTATATATGTTTTATGAAATGTTTTAATTCCGCACTACCACTACAAAAAATATTATATAAAGCTATGAAATTATTAGCTACAACATCAAATCTATCACTAATTATTCGCTTTTAGTGACAAAATTTACTTTTCGTGCTTAAATATATGAGACACATACTTTTAGTGACGAAACATAATAATTTGTAGCAAAGTGTTGTCCACTAATGTTTCCCACCAAAAAATTATTTGGCGCCACTTTGTTAAGTGGTGTTAGTCATGAATTCAAAGTTATTGGTGACACATTATTTCGTCACTAATAGTGTATGTAATTCATGACAAACTACGACACAAATTCGTCACTAATTATTCAACTTTAGTGACAAAACTTACTTTTCGTGCTAAATATATGAGAGACATACTTTTAGTGACGAAACATAAAAATACGTAGCAATGTTTTGTCCACTAAAGTTTACCACAAAAAAATCAATTGGCGTCACTTGTTAAGTAGTGTTAGTAACGAATTTAATGTTATCAGTGACACATTATTTTGTCACAAATGATATATATGAAAAAATAGTTTTAGTCTTATAATTTATAAAATTTTAGACACAATAATATTTCGTCTAAAAAAATATATTGTTACAATATCGAAAAATTGTAGTTCATAGTTAAATATTATAAAATTTGTAGTGAATAATTAAACTATTTTCTATGAAAAAAATTCATAGCAAAATAAATTTTTTGGATACAATTGTTCATAATTACAAGTGACAACTAACTAAAAACAGAAAAGCACAAATAAAAGAAATGATCTAACGAGGATTTCAAATATATTATGATTAAGTACTATAGTTATTGGTATCAATGTTCAACTTGAATGGATTATTCATTTTTAATAAATCAAAAGTTTGATTTAAAATAAATTTATTATTGTACTAAATAAGTATTAAAATTTATTAAAATAAATAAATAAAATGACAAAATTAAATTGAATATATTTAAAGATATTTAAAAAAATAAACAGTTTAATTAAAATATGATCTACATTTGAATGAATTGTGAGTGGTAAATTTCATGCATTTGTGTGTGAGTGTAATTAATAATATAACATATTGTTTCTAAAAAAGTTAAATTTGAAAGAAGGGAATGAAGTATAAAATAAAACAAAAATGAAAAACAAGAGAGTGTTTGTCTGATGGTAAGCACTCTTCACTTCCAAACTTAAGGTTGTGAGTTCGATTCCCCAAGGCAACATAATGTGTGAGCTCCTGGTTTCCTATTGTGGTTTGAAGAATATTGAGATAGGAGAGATTGTACATTTATACATATAAAAATCATTTTTATAATGGTAAATTTTATCATATTACATTTAAGAACAAAATAATTTTTGTATATAAAATATAATCATTAGTGACGAAATTAGATTTTGTTCAACTACGAAATAGATAGAACTTTAGAGACAATTGATTTCGTCACTGATAGAAGTAAACTAATTAGCAACGATATAATTTTGTCGGTATTAATAACCTTTTAAGTGACAAAGCATACTATTAACTACAAAAAAATATACTTTTAACTACAAATAAATGTTTCACAAATGTTTAAGCATTTGGGATGATTTTTCTATTTGTAGTTTGTATAATATTTTTAGTGACGAAAGCACTAAATCGTCTTTGTATGTTTTAAAGACAGACATCTAGATATGACTGAGTGACGAATTATTTTTCAAGACACAAGATTTTTACTGACTAAATATGATTTACTAATGACGAAATTATTTGTCCATGATAATCGAATTTATTGTAGTGACTTTTCACTATGTTTATGCGATGAATGATATGTAAAGGGTTGTACAAGACCTTCGAGAGGTCAAGTACGCCGGTTGCAATCCGAGATTGCCCCTAACTTCTAGGGTGTGGTTTCGGGATGTTACAAGCTTGTTATCAGAGCATAGGTTTGTGAAAATAGTATTAGGAATCAAAAAGTCTCATCAAGTCACGTCTAGTAGAGTCATGACAATCGCTCTGAGTCGCGGCACATCTATGGGCGAGAGGCTATAGGACGATAGATTTTCCCATCTTTTCTACCCTATGCCATGTCATAGAGTAAAAGTTATGATTACTCTTTTCTTATGGTTTTCCTTGTGTTTCTAGAAAGATGAATATGAGGAGGACACCAGCTAGGAGAGTTGAATAGATTGAGGTGCAAGAGGAGATTCCTTCTCATGTTGAGGAAGTTGAGCAAGTTCCTCAAGGTGCTCAAGGTGATCATGTCCCTAATGTGGATGGAGGTGATGAGGTTCGGGAGGTTCATCAGTAGTTTACTAATAGGGAGATTAGAGAGGCCTTGGTTGCTTTATCCCATGTCGTGACTACTTAAATAAATTTCAGTATGATGCTTAGGGTGAATGTTTTGGAGAGCACTATGAATTCTAGGTTAAGATATTTTGGGAGGATGAATCCTCCTATCTTTCTTGGCTCTAAGGTGACGAGGACTCTCAAGAGTTCCTAGATGGGGTATACAACGTGTTTAGTGTTATGGGAATTACATCAAGGGAGAAGGCGGAGTTGGTTTCGTATCAAATGCGGGATATTTCTCAAATATGGTACACTCAATGGAAAGACAACAAGCCGGTGGAGTCGGGTCCTATGAGTGAGAAGAATTTCAGGAAACTTTCCTTGGTAAGTACTTTCCCCATGAGAAGATGGATGTTAAGGTGGAGGAGTTTATCAATCTCAAGCAAGGCAATATGTTGAAGAATACTCTTTGAAGTTCTCTATGCTATCTAGATAAGCCCCTTATCTTGTGTCTAATCCAAGGGATGCAATGAGTCGTTTTGTTATGGGTGTTGCTGACTTAGTGCGGGAGGAATGTCGTAATGATATGCTACATGGTGATATGATCCTAGCTAGACTCATGTTGTATGCACAATAAATTGAAGAGTCTAAACTTAGGAGGATGGCTAGAAGCTTTAAAAGGAGTGGTGCTAGTGATCAAGGGCAACCAAGGTTAAAGAAGAGGGCCTAAGGTCAAGAATAACCTAACGGTGTTAAGGTTAAATATGATAGAGGAGGTGGTTCTCAAAATGTCAAACCTACATGTGTCACTTGGGGCAAGAAACATTATGGTGAGTGTCTATTGGGTACCGCGAGTTGCTATGGTTGTTGTAAGGAAGGACATAAGGTGAGAGATTGTCCTATGATTGCTTCTACAGGAAGAGGGGGTGCACAAGTTGCTCCTAGTATTCCAACGGATGATGCTCCAACAAAGAGGAATTTCTATGCACTCCGGACTAGAGGATCAAAGTCGGATGAGAATGGTAATGATGATGAGGGTTAGTTATTGCTTTTCTTTTTATAGATATGATTTCCTTCTAAGTGGGGTGGTATGGTTAGTAGATGGGATAGAAATTCCTAGAGGCATGTTACAAGTGCATGGTGTTTAGGAGTTTTGTTGAAATTGAATTTCATTAACTTCTCATTATGTATTTTATGAAATTATTATAATGGTGTAAGATGTGTTTATATGGTGTTACTTTACATACTAGCAAGTTTATATCATGAATTGACTAAAAGATGGATTTTTGTAGAAAAAAAATTGTTGAATTCACTGTAAGGGTGCTGGCACTTCACTATTAAATATTTAAGAATTTGACTAATAGATTCTTTAGTCTAAAATTGTTTTAATGTGGTAATGACTGATGTATATAGGCATGATACTGAATATAAGATGCGTTTTCGTTATTTGGAATGAAGCATGTGAGTTTTGTAGCATGATGAGTTATAGAATTTTCTTCTACTTTCTTGTTGTGTTGTGAATCTCTTGAATATGTGAAATTCATGTTTTATTCTTGGTTATGTGTTGTATGATATGGTCATGAGCTTCTAATTAGATCTCTATTCTTTGAAGTGTTCGGAGAGTTGAAAGTGTCATTCGCGGACGAATGTTTTCCAAGTGGGGGAGAATGTAAGACCCCGAAAATGACAGGTTAACTAGATCCTACAATTTTGGTCTTGATGGTATAAGGTCTAAATAGGTCTATTATGTGTAAATTAGGCAGTTTCTAAGAGTTTAGGTGCATTGGAAGTCAAACGTTAATAGACAACCAAGACGTTCGACGACTAAGTCACCTATGTGCCTCATATGTAGTTTTATGTGTTTTTTCTGTGATTCATGATGTTTTAAGGTCATTAAATGAGTTATTATAGGTTATATAGGTATTGTGTATAGTTTCGTGGATGTCGGAGGTCAAACGTCCATGACATTCAAAAGGTTTGCCTTGAAATGACCTTGTGTGTGTAAGCATGTTTCGTCGAGGTTTACGTATTAGTTTTGGATGAAATTCATGTGAGAGGTGCTAAACTCGTATACGGTCATTTTTGGGTTGGAAACGTGTGGAAAAACATCCCCAAGGACTATCCAAGGATCATTGAGGAAGGACCCATGTTGGTGGGTAAAACTGCCCAAGGCAACAAAACTCAGATGGCAATCGAAGGCCAATAGCCTCGTCGACGCCCCGTAGGTGGTGGGCGTAGTTTGGTACATAGCCTGGGGAGCTAAGAGACCAATTCCTAGTCCATAAACCCATCGGCGGAGGACAAGATGGCCCGTGTATGGACCTACGCCCCGTCGATGGGCAACTGTCGATGGTGGTATGTGTTATGCGGAGTTCACTACCAAGTTGAGGTGTGAACTTGTGAATTCACCCCACTTACAAATAGAAGGTTTATGCGGTTCTTAAGGGGTATTTTGGATATTTTCAACATATATATAAGTGTTTGACAATTAGAAGATTTCATTCTTCTAAAACCAAAACCCCAAATCGCTTAGAATTCTCTCTAGGATTCCATTAAAGTCCAAAGACAAAGAAGAGCTTGGTTGACTTATTGTGTGGAGATTCTTCATCAAAGTGAAGAATTGCTTCATCAAGAAATGGATTTTTATCCTTGAAACTATCTTCATCAAGGAGCCTCAATTTTCAAGATATTTTCTAATGTTTTTAAGTTGAATTGTCCAAATTCATGATTCTACCATGGGTACTTGCATTAATGATTTCAAAGCATTGAATAATTATTTATTTGATATTGTATTGATAATTTAACCTAAATTACATATGAACCCATTAATTGGATGAACCTACTTTTTTACTAAGCTATGGGTTACTTGATATTGACCTAATGTTATTGAATTGTGGTGTAGATTTTGTGGGCTTTCTAATGATGTAATAATTGTGTTCAATTGATAGCTAGATTTTATTAGATTGATGAATTTACATTGAATTGACCTAGTTCATTTATTATTATAGTTTTTATGTTGAATTGATGTTCATGGCCATGGGTAAGGGTCTTATATTATCGAATTGGATGATTTCGCATCAAGTTGAGGATGTTGTGGTGGTAAGCTTCCCTATTACCTTTATTTTGATGTTATTTATACTTCAATTAAGTCGTGATTGGTATGGTCCATTTATCGTGACGATGTTATGTTCTTTACTTCCAATTAATGTGGCCTTGTCGGCGTTACTCTATACAATATGACGATCATGGCCTTATCGACACTAATTAAAGTAATGCGATTATTTGTGTAGTTTATTATGTGAAGTATGATGATATCTATTTACATCTTAAGCAATGCGAAAGTATATGTGTTCAATTGATGTTATGTAGGTGATCCTGTTAAACTATGACTTTGATCTTTCATGTAAAGTCATAGGGTTGAGTCTAGGTTATTCCTACATGAATATATAATTCTATGTTTGTAACATTGATGATGTTATGATAGTGTATAGTATGACTTGAAGATGATATGGTTATATTTTTGTGTTTGTAGAATGGCATGTATTATCAGTTAAACTGAAGTAGGTGGTGTCTTTTATTGGTTGACTTGTGTCCCTTTCTTGATGTATCTATGATTATGGACATGTGATGTCTTGGTTTAGGATGTTAAAGCTCTTAGTCTTGAAGGTATGTATGACATGTGACCTTAAATGAAGTTAAGAGGGTCTTTTATGTGAAACGTTGAACCTAGTGGTAGGGTTATGAATGTTGAAGTTGTAAGATGTTAGGGTATCCTTCAAAGTAAAGGAATGATGGACTTAAGGTTAATTGGCTGGAACGGCATCATATTAATCCTTAGGGATGACATCATGAGCTTCTTGTCGCCATTGGAAGGTAGCCTTATGATGACTTCTTTATTAGGGTTATGAACTTGTTATGGAACCATTTTATGTGAAAATTAAATGTGAATTACTCTATGAGAAAGAAGGCTAGCAACGAGTGAGTATGGTAAGGGAAGTAGTTCTAGTTACAGAGTGAGACTAGATTACAAAGCATGTCCTTCATATTCCTTAACCATGTGCCTATATGGGATGTGACTAAGTTCTACCATTGGCAAGTGGAACACCCTCATCGGAGTAGGTTAGAACTCCGGATCCATGTCTAGCTATCATGGTCTATGTCAGTTATTGACTTTTCTCATCATGTGCGAAACCTACTAGCATTATAGAAGTTATATGAAGTTTAGGTTGTGGTATGGGACGCTATCTAGATATTGCACAATACGCTTTGAAGGTGTTAGTTAGAGTCCCTAGGTCGTGTCTAAGACTATTACTTGAATGTCCTTTATGTGATGTATGAGTCTTAAGGAACTAATGAACAATAACTTATGTTATGAAGTATGTAAATGAAATAAGTACTTAACTATTGTATTTAAGGGTTGTTTAGTTAAGGTGTGAAGGGGGCATAGGAATGGTCACTTCATATCTTACCTAGATGAGTCTTAAGAATGACTCTAGTTAGGGAAGATGTTGATTATGTGGACATGATCCAAACTTAGGAGGTATTAAGGATCATTTAGTTAGTCTTGAAGAGGTCAGTCATGGAATTTATCTTCTTGATTTACTTCATTAAGTGTTTTGATAGCCTTTTATGAAGAAATGTCATATTATATATATGATGATATTTTTGATGTCTTGAAGTTTGTATATGACATATTATAAGTCTTCTTGAGAGTCATTTAGGTATGCTTAGGGAGGTTGTATGAGAGGTCTCTCTTTGTGTTTCTTAAGTGGGTATTCGAATAGCTTTTAGTGAGGAGACTACATGCTAAGTTAAAAGTGAATAAAAAGTACTTCACTGTAATAGGGAAGGACTTCACTTTACATTGAAGTGAAGCTACTGTTAAGTGCTTCAAAAAATATGTTAAATTTCTTAAATGTTATATTATGTGTTTCTAAGTTTTTAAATGTTGTTATTATGATTATAATATGATTTTTAAATGAAAAGATGAACATTTCTAATAAATGTTCACTTTTCTAATTTTTATTCATTATGCCATACTTAGTACATGTGGTTCTACTAACTCCATGCTTTTATCTATCTCTATAGTTCTTGGTAGGTGAGGAGATTTTGGTAAGTGAAGACTTGGACCGTAGCATCGTTCAAATGAAATTGAAGTATGTCCTTATTTGACTCGATATATGTCGTTTATGTTTTCATTTGATGTATTGTAATAGACCAAGTATTTCTATATTTTGAAGTATGGGTCGTGTCCCAATTATTCTTGTGTCTTAAGATGATGAGATTGAGACATTGTATTTCCTATGTATTTATATAAAAGAGATTTTTAAAGACTATGATATGTTTTATGAAAAGTTATAATTCCACACTATTTTTCAGTTTGTTTATACTATGAATGATATGTAAGGGCTTATACAAGACCTCCGAGAGGTCAAGTGCGCTGGTTGCAATCCGAGATTGCCCCTAACTTCTAGGGTGTGGTTTCGGGATGTGACACACTTATGTGTTGTACTGTTGTTGCAATAGGCTTTCAAAACCTCAAAAATGCATGCATTACATGTAAATGTCCCTTTCTCATGAATTAAAGTTTTTGCTACGTATTTCTCCATACTTAGTGCATTCATTGTAGTAACCCCTTTTATCCCTCTTATATTATGAGTGTAGGTTCCGTATAGTGGGTTGCTCCTCCGTTTTCCAAGAAATCTTGGACTTTAATTCTCCAAGACATCGTGGTACGTCCTCAAAGAGTCGAGAACATATGCACTAGTGGACACTTTATGTTATCTCTATTGATGTAACAGAATTAGTAATCTTATATTATGTACATTTGTTCTAAAGACTATTTTTTAGAAAATGCTAAGGACCCTATTTGTAGATTTCTGTTCAACTCTAATAAATAGATGGTTTTTTGAGAAAATATTAGGCTATGATCATGAATCGGTTATATTGGTAATCGAGAAGTCTATGTAAACTTCAGAAGTGAGGGTCTATGTAGACTCCATATATGATATGTTAGAAGTCTAAGTATACTTCACTATGTAAATTTTTTGATTTTTCCGCATTATTTCAAGTTCATTATGCCATGAAGATTATGCTAGGAGGATTGTATGAGACCTCTTCGAGGTCGAGTATGCCGGTACTCTCTATGGGGTGCTCCACCATTGTTACACTCAGAGTGTTCAACTGGATCAAGGACGCACTTGAATATTGATCTAGGTTACTTGTGTTTGCATCTTAAAACGGTGCAGACCAAATGACATAAGTATATTTAATGTATGAATATGCGAGGAGAATTCTAAAACAAGACATAGGTTTTAAAATAACCGAGGAACATATATAGCTCAACAAAACAGAACTCCTTTCAATGTAAAACAGTTTTTAACAAGTGCAATATAAAGAAAGTTGTTTAAAACATGATTTTAACTCTCTGTGTATGCAAATATACATACAACTCAGAAATGTATTTAAAAATACAATAAACCATGTATATAAGGATACAATTACTTCTCTCGAAGTTTCTCTAACTGATGACAACCATCACTTAAAAGCTATTATGATTATACAACTTTTTGCTTCACGCTTCCAACGTCGTCCAATACTTGCCGAGGGTATAGAACCTAAACTACTAATTGGATCCACTAGTGTATGGTAAAAATAACTAAAGAATCATCTAAAAAGCATGACCCTTTTATACCCAAATAGTCTACGTGGTTAATGGGGGATGTGAGTTGTCATAACTCTCCACCATATTGATGCTCAATACTACTCCAAAATAAAACACTAGATCTTAAGTTAACAAATTTACTCCTTTTTGTAATTTGAGATAATTGCTGAACAACATAGCTGAAAAAATACCTTGGAAATAAATGTTTCCCCACTTTCTTAATTGTTAAATCAATTACTCTTTTTGTGAAAACTAGTTCAATGACTCTTTAGAAATTGAGTCTTTCTTAATTGTTTCAATGTGAAAACATTTTAAACACATTGGCATTACATAGTACCCATATAATATTTGGAGATATGAACTTCGTAATTTACACTTTACTTAACTTGAACTTCAAATCATAAAATAAAGTTAAAAGAATTTGCAAAACACTTCTTGAAATAACTCCAAAAAATTCCTATACATGACTCTTAACTTTTATTAAATTTGAATTTATGGATTCAAGGTTATGATTTACGTTTCTGATGATTTCTTGGTGTTTAGAAGTCATTCAGAGTAGTTAGAATCAATGGAAAGTTTTTGTTACACATTAGAAGGACATGAATAAGGTAAACGACGAAAAATGTGTGAAAAAGTCGATCCAGGCGCATCCCCTGCGTGACAGCGCCAACGTCAATAGATCTAGGATCATTTTTTGCCCACTGTAGGCCCAACCTCTCTGTAGCTGTGGGGGCACATCATATGAACCTTGCTGGCTCTACATGGTTGCGTCGCGCCAGCTTCCTCCCTACCTCCCTCCCGCCCCCCCAGAATTCCTAACGAACTTTCTTCTCATTTTCTAACCTTAAATCAATTTAATGCAATTCTTTTTCACAAATTTTCTTAGGTTTAGGTACCCAAACACATATATAGAGGAATCTAACTCAAAGCAACTCTAATAATCAACATAAGACATTCAATAACTTCTCAATCTCATTGCAAATTCAAGAAAGAAAATTATTAAAGAATATAACTCAAGAACATAAAATTCTCAATAATTTTGGGCAAAAACACATCAAATTAAACATATTTGGCGCGTGGATGAACCAACACAAAATTATGTTATCTCACATACTTTGTAGGATTTAATCCTTGGAGAAATCCACAAACAAACTTGGACGTTGTAGGCGAGTTTTGTTTTTTCTGTTGTTTCCTAATCTCTTCTCTATTCTCCAAACCATACAATAAAAATCAAATTATCTTAATTGATTTAAAATATGATATTCCCTAAATAAAAATCGTAAAAAAGGATTAAAATTATTAGGTAAGGAAAAGACTAAATTGCCTTTCCAAAACCCGATTTAGACTTTCATTATCAAAATAACTAACTTCAAATGGGCATATCTCCCTCATACGAACTCAGAAATGCACAAACTCAGCTGTGTTGTAAAGAATGCTCAAAGATCTTTCCTATGATATATGGAAACACACCTAACTCATTATTATATAGGTGTTATGGTCATTTTAATTTGACCAAAAACTCAAACTCTACTTAACAAATTTTCTAGATTTTTATTCTTTCCAAAAAAGGGACTTTCTCATTATCCTTCTAGTTATGGGGTGTTGCAATGTCCCCCCCTTTGGAACATTCTTCCTCTAATGTGGTTACTCCTACAAGGCTAAAGGTGTAACATGAAACATCTGATTCAAACACCCAATAAGCAATGAAATTACAACTTGCTAAATTTTGCATTTAAGAGTATGAAGAAGAGTATTAGTACCTTGGTTTGAAATTTCTCTGAATATGAAAAGATTTTGATATTTCTTCTTCATACCCTCCTTAACTCCGCATGTTTCTTCCTCCAAGGACTTTGATTGATGCTACTTCCCTAGTCCTCAACTTTTGAACTAGGCGATCTAGAATTTGAACACGAATCTCCTCATAAGAGAAATTTTCCCTGATCCAAATACCATCAGTTTGTATGATAAATTAAGGATCGATGATGAACTTCTTCAACATGGATATATGATATAACGGATGAACCACTGCTAACTCTTGTGGTAACTCAATGAAAGGTAGGTGATCATCCCATATGCCTTTGAAATCAATCACCCAAGCCCTCAACATATTCTCTAAGGTTTGGATAGTGCGTCTGCTTGAACATTTGTCTGATGATGAAATAAGTACATAAGTTCACATTTGAACCCAAGACTTTCTGCAATGACTTCCAAAACTATGAAGTAAATTAGTAACCTTTATCTGATTTAATCGACACAGGGACTCCATGAAGTCATTCTACCTCTTTGATACACAACCTTGCATTATCCTCTGCTAAATGGGAAGTCTTTTCGAACAAAAAGTGTGCTAATTTTATCATTCTATCAGAATCACCTTAATCAAATCATACATTCTACGATACCTTGGTAAACTTGTGGTGAAATCCATATTAATCATTTTCCACTCCCATTCCGGAATTATATATTCTGACCCATAACACGTTCAAACAAATTATGAAATGCCCTTCCACATCCAAATCCACACTCTATCAAGTAACTATATATCTTTATGGAACTCGGATGAATGGGATAATGGATCTGTGAACCTCTCCCATAATTATATCTTGTAGTTCATCCATCATTGGTTTACCTATCCTACCTTGATACCTAAATATCAATCTCCCTCTTATTGAAAATATAATATTTTTTGCTTATGAACATTTGTCTTCAATCAAGAAAAATAGGAAGTTGGTCTTGGTTCTCTTTTACTTCAGGCACTAGTGATTATTCAGCCCCATCCACCAATCCTCCTTTAGGGAATCCTTTAGTCAAATTCCATAGCATGAAACAACCATTATCATCTTTAAGTCATCCTATACACTACCATATCATCCTCAATTAGACCATCATAGACTCATATAGTCAAGTAGGAACAACCATGCATCAACCCTAAGACTATACACATAAAGACATTGTCATAGTCTAACATGATCACCTAAACAACATCAATAGAAGAACAAATATACTTTCACATTACTTATCATGTGGATAGATATTATTCAAATTCACATAATCAACTACACAAATCATCATAATACGTCAAGTAGTGCCGATAAGGCCATGATTATCATAATACATAAAGTAACACCGACAAGGCCACATCAATTTCAAATAAATCACATAGCACCACCACCATAAGTGGACCATACCAATTACAACAAAATTAAAGTCTTATTAACCTAAAATAAAGAGAATTAGGGCAGCGTACCACCACTCCTTCCTCAACACTTCAATCCAATTCTAAATCATCCAATTCAATAACATAAGGCCCTTACCTATGGCCATGAACATCAATTAAATATATAAACTATGATACTCAATGAAACTATGTCAATTAAATATATATTCATGAATATAATACAACCTAGATATCAATTCACTACAATGATTACATCAATCAATAATCCATAGAAAACTACATTAGAATTTATAAACATTAAGTCAAATCACTTAACCCATAGAGTAGTCAAAAACTAGGGTTCATCAATTACATGGGTTCATTAGTTAATTGAGTTAAAATAATCAAATTAATAACAATTAAGTAAAAACAAAATGATTTAAAACCATTAATGGAAGAACCCATGGATAGATCATGAAATTGGACAATTTATCTTTAAAAACTTTAGAAAACTTCTTTGAAAATTGGGCTCCTTGATGATTAACTCAATAAATATAATACTCCAATATGATGAAGAATATCCACTCAAACCTCCAATCCAAACCCTCCATTGAGTTTTGGCTCCAATGGAATTCTAGAGAATTTCTAAGCGAATTTGGGTTTTGATTTTGAAGAATGAAATCTTCTAAGTGTTTTAGGCTTAAAAATATATTTAAAATACATGAAAGAACCCTAATTAACCGCCTTTTATCTTATTTGAATGAGTTGAATTTACCAATTCACTCCTTCACTTAAGAGTGACTGCATGCAGGAATGTAGACCCATCGACGGACAACACCTACTGGGCGTCGTCCAATCGACGGCCTATGCTGTTCTCGTCGTTTGGGACTAATCCTATAAAATGGCATATTAATCTCCCTAGTATAAGTAACCATCGACCCCAACACCTATGAGGAGTCCACCAGGCCACTGGCCATCATTTTCTATCCGTAGGTGCGACTGCCTTAGGCAGTTTTGGCCACCAACATGCGTCCTTCCTCAAGGACCCTTGGATGGTCCTTGGGGATGCTTTCACCAACGTTTCAAACCCAATCATGCTCGTATACGAGTTTTAGGACCTCTTACATGTATTTCATCCAAAACTAACACGTAAAACTTGACGAAACAAGCCAAGACACACAAGGTTATTTTAAGGCAAACCTTTGAAACGTCATGGACGTTCTTGGACGTTTGAACTGCAAACCTCACGAAACATGACACACTACCTATAAACACTTTAATAACTCATATAATGACATCTTTAACTCATTAAACACACAATTATTCACATAACCACATATGAGACACATAGGTGACTTAGTACGCCGGTTGCGTTCTAAGAATTCCCCTTCTTGATGATTCTAGAATCCTATGTGAATGTGAAACCTTGAATACGAAAAACAAGGTTTATAATGAAGTGAATCGGATAGACCTATCAGAGTACCCATTTCATGAGTGAGATATCCTAATGAACCTTAATATGTAGACCATTGTGGGTCTCTTCTTAATAGTGGTATTATGAGTTTTAAGGGTGTAGAGATGGTACCTTCTCAAATACACTTAAGTGAATGAACTTACTCGATGAGAACCAAGGCAAAACACCAAGTGGATATGCTTAAGGTAGTAGTTCTACTTTAAATATGAGATAGAGTACAAAGAAGCCTTTTGATATTCCCTAAACCATGTGCCTACATGGGATGTGTCCTTAGTTCTACCTTTGGCAAGTAGAACACCTTCCACGGTGTGGGGTCTTATGACATCGGATTCGATACATAGCTAGTGTGGTATATGTTGCTTAACGCCTATTCTCATCATCTGGGATGTGCACTTTAGTTATTGTATAGAATCTACAACGTGTAGGTAGAGAATGAGTTGCTACCTACACATTGTAAAAGTAGGCTTTGAAGATGCTAAATTAAGTTTCATAGGTCTTCTAAGACAATTATGTTAAGTCCCTTAAATGTATAAATTTCCCCTTTAGTATCTCTAATGACTTTATAGGGTTGTGTTTGGAAAGAAATATCCTTATATTTGGTAGTTTGAAGGAACACTTAGGTGTGTATTGCAGAGGTTGTATGGGTTGTGTCTTCATGTCTTACTTATGTGGGTCTTAGGATGACCTTATATAGAGGGTCTAAATGATTTAATGGGTTACTTAGTAAATATGGTCATATCTTTTGAAATATGGGTACATTAGCTTGTATGTTGATGATTGAATTTTATGATGTCCTTTATACTTGGTTTACAATGTTTTTAAAAAATAGCATGAAAAGCATATTTCAACTAAAATGTCCCTTTGTGCATGATTTATTGCATGGCCATCATACCTAGCGCTTAATTGTACTAATTGCATATTTTCCTCTATTTCTACAAGTTTAGGTGGCAAGTGAGGATTCCTTTTGTTGAAACTTGGGAAGTAGAATTCTCTTTAGATTGGGTATGTCCTTATATGTTCGAGGACATGGATGTTATTTCTAGTTTCTATTCATTAAAGACTTTATATTAGGCATAAGTTTCATTTCAATTTATGGTTCGTGTCCCTATTTTGATATTCTTAACGTTTTAGTCTATGTTGGCTTATGTGAGACTAGATTTCTTCTTGTTCATAATTATTTTTTAAAAGTGTTATTGGCTTAAATCCGTACAATTTTGTTTAACTAGTTCTAAATTTCTACACTATTTTAGGCAAATACGATGATTTGACTCTAAGGGCTTGTATAGGATCTTTGAGAGGCCGCCTGACGACTTGGCGATGCTCCTGGGTCATGACAAACTTTGTATCTGAACATAAGGTTATGAAATGGTCTTTAGGTTGAAAAAGTCACATGAGGCCACTTCTAGAAGAGTCTTGCCCATCGGTGTGAGTTGCTACACATCTATCAACGAGAGGCTATAGGAATATAGAAATTTCACTTCCTTCATAACTCTTGTGTCGTGTCATAGAATTGAGTTACATATTCCAAAGTTCAAATGGGTTTCTCAAAGATTCAAGGACCTTTATGTTAATACGTCTTTTATGTTTATGTAATAGTCTAGATTATGCTTTTATATAGTTAAGGGTCAAGTCCCTATTCTACTTTACTAATGTTGAGACTAAGATGGAAAAAGAGAGATAGAGTCTAATTATGTACTTATCATATTTTGGATACATATGAAGTGATGTTCTAGCATTTGATGTTCTATGAAAAGTTTCAATATTTTCCACTAAATTTCTATTTCAATGAGATGAATGATGTATATGGGATTGTATAAGCCTCCAAGAGGTCCAGTACACCATGTTACTTCTAGAGGGTGCTCCTCGTTGGGGAGAAACCTGGTGTTAGAGCCAAGTAAGAGAAAATGGTCTTAGGGTCCAAAGTCTAATATTTCCACGTCTAGTAGAGTCTTGTTCCTCGGTGGTGAGTCGCAATACATATATGAGCGATAGGCTATAGGACGATAGAGTTTAACTTTTTTTACTACTCTTCTGTCGTTCCATAGAATTTAAATCTCTGTGATCTCTTTTATGTTCCCTTGTCCAATGGTCTTTTAGATGTGATTGCTTGGAAAGAATGTTGCCTTAAAGTTTGAGGGCGAAAAGGTGAGTTTTGATGCTTATTATGATTTTGTGGCTTGATCAATATTTGTGAAGGTGAATTTAGAATGTTTTGATGTGATTCCATCCATGGTTATAGGTGACCGATAAGAATTGAGGCTTTATATAAAGAAGTTATCATATGAAATAGTTCTAGCTTGCTAATAGTTGTTATGGTTGAATGGATTCCTCTTTGGAATTATAGGTTGTTTTATGGATATGTATGATGATAGTATAAGGTAACGGTATTTCCTGTTATTATGATTTTGTGGCTTGATCAGTATTTGTTGCTACAAATGAATTGTCTGTCGCAACATGTGTCACAAATGTTGCTACACATGAATCATCTATAGCAACAGATGTCACATGCTGCGACAGATGATTCTCCTGTAGCAATATTTGTTGCATATGTTGACACTGATGATTATATGTAGCAACATGTGAATCATATGTTGCTACGAATGATTATATGTAGCAACATTTGAGTCATATGTTGCTACAGCTGAAGCATATATCGCAACATTCGTCCGTCACAACTACAAAATAATTTGTTGTTTGATCAGGAGTGCAAAACTACGTCTATTTAATTCCACAACTATGATAATTGTATTAGTTGTATACAACTACATAATAATTTTTTATCCTCTACAAAATTCATTTTGGTAATGCTTAAAAATACAAGAAAAAAGCAAAAGAAAGATGCTACAACATTTGGTCTTTTTCTTATCCTTCATCCCCCATTTTGTACTTCTTTTTATATGACTTTCATCAACAGTGTCCAACTCCTTAATTTTGTTCGCCAATAGGAGAATAACGAACTTGGATCGTATATCAACATCATTACGATTCCTCCATCTAAAGAAGTTGCGTGAATTCGCCTAAAATATCACAAAGAAATAAATTTTAATCAAAAAAAATAAAGGTATCTGAAATATACAAATATTATAGAAATAAAAATACATACACAATATCATGGACAAGGCCAAAATCTACGACCTGAATTATCTTTTGACTTTGAAGTTTGCATTGAAAATAAATCTCCATGTTTGCAATACATTTTACCATTAAAAATAGTGTCATTTTCATCATCACAAATCAAACTTAGTATAGCATTTGACATCATACCATTGGAGTACCGAAATTTGGTTTAACCAAAGGAATAAAGGTGTGACTGACAGAAAATCAAATTACATTTGAAACAACGCGCCAAAACTAAATCGGCAAAGATGAAAAATTTTAAAACCCTATTCTTGAAATGAAAATGAAAACAAATCTAGAAAGTGTTGGGCCTATTTTACTTTTTGTTAAACAGAATAGACTTTGCCTATAATTGCGCAACTTTTAAAAAAAGAGTCATTTATTATAATTATATGTTGCAACCGTTCCGTTATATGTTGTGAATTTAATAACAGAAATTGCATATGTCGCTATTAATGAAAAATCAAGAAGACACTAATAGACGATTCGATCGATTTAGGAAAGGAAAAATGAAATTTTGAACCAAATTTTAGTGATTTAGAACATAAATAATCAATAATAATAAGGTATAACATTTGGAACAATGATTTAGAAGGGTGTTATATAACTATTATATAGATTTACTATGACAATGAATGATGAACTATTGAGATCATTGTCTTTATAAATATCATTTCTATAACCCAACGGAGAGTGTTGTTAACGACCATAATTTGTTACTTAGACTTGTTGTAGGGCTATATACTAGTGTTACATATATAATTATGTGACAATTTAATTGAATTAAGCCAAAAAAAGTCATTTATTATAATTATATGTTGCAACAGTGTCGTTATATGTTGCGAATTTAACAATAGAAAATGCATATGTTAGTGCAGATGAAAAATAAAGGAGACACTAATAGACGATTCGATCAATTCAGGAAAGGAAAATGGAAATTTGAACCAAATTTTAGTGATTTAGAATATAAATAATCAATAATAATAATGTTTAACACTTGAAACAACGTTTTAGAAGGGTGTTATATAACTATCATATGGATTTACTAGGACAATGTATGATGAACAAGTGAGATAATTGTCTTTATAAATATAATTGTTATAATCCAATGGAGAGTGTTGGTAACGACCATAATTTGTGACTTAGACATGTTGTAGGACTATATATTTGTGTTACATATCGAATTACGTGAAAATTGAACAGAATTAAGGCCCAAAAGAGTCATTTGTTATAATTATATTTTGCAACAATTTCGTTATATGTTGCGAATTTAAAAATAGAAATTGCACATGTTGCTACAGATGAAATATCAATGAGACACTAATAGAAGATTCGAACGATTTAGGAAAGGAAAAATGGAAATTTGAACCAAATTAAAATGATTTAGAACATAAATAATCAATAATAATAAGGTATAACATTTGGAACAACGATTTACAAGGGTGTTATATAACTTTCAATTGGATTACTAGGACAATGTATGATGAACTAGTGAGATTATTGTCTTTATAAATATAATTTCTATAATACAATGGAGAGTGTTGTTCTAACGACCATAATTTGTTACATAGACATGTTGTAGGACTATATATTGGTGTTACATATCGAGTTACGTGAAAATTTAATCTAATAACCCCCAAAAGAGTCATTTGTTATAATAACATAGTGCAACAGTTTTGTTAGATGTTGTGAATTCAACAACATAAACTGCATATGTTGCTACAGATGAAAAATAATAGAGACACTAATAGACGATTTGATCGATTTAGGAAGGTAAAAATGAAAATTTGGACAAAAAATTTAGTGATTTAGAACATAAAAAATCAATAGTAATAAGGTATAACAATGAAAAGTGTTGTGTACGACCATAATTTGTTATATCATAATTCAAAAATAAGTATGAAACAAGTGAAGGAAGCATTTTCACCATATGTAATATAATATGTTGCCACATATATTATTTCAAAACAAATACTAAAAGCAATAAAATCAACATCGTCTTCAACACAGATTAAATTAAATTATTCCCGCACAATAGTATGCGGAAGAAATTTAACTAGATAATCTAGTTCTAAATCACAAATACACTATTCACAACGAATATCGTCTTCATCGTCACTTCCTCTAGGCCAACCAATCCTGCGGGCATTTTGTTGGGGTTGATTCACAGTGCAATAAATGGGTCTTACATCCAAAATATTAGGTTCTTGCACCCACATTCGATTTAAAATGCACCGCAAATAGTGTCGACATCTTCTCACTATTACTGACATGTTTTTTTCATGTTGGCAATGTAGGTTCAATGGGAAAGTTGGCCAATGTAACCTTCTGATATGCAGAACAATCATTACCAATATCATTGAGGAACCTATAACATAATTTAAGACTAACTAAATCTTCTAGAGAGTAGGAAGCAACCCTTTGAACGATAAGAATTACTAGATCAGTCGGGAGGGATTCAAAGAGGTTTAAACTAGTTGAAGCCAATTTTGAGAATGATGAAGAAGAGAAGAAGAGAAGAAATTTTTTGACTTATCTCTCCCTTCTTGTGTTTTATAAAGGACAACAATTTTGAAATGTTGCAAGACATGACGTTTCAAGAGAGTGAACTGAAGAGTCGTAATTATTAAACAAAAGGTATTATCTAATAACATTTGTTGCATATGTTGCCACATCTAATATATTTAAAATCACTCTCCCACGTAATCATTATTTAAAAGTATATGTTGCTATAGATAATTATATGTAGCAACATTTGAGTCATATGTTGCTACAGATGATTATATGTTGAAACATTAACCTATCACACATGTGGCATATGTTGGTACAGTTTATTCATTTGTAGCAACATTTATTGCATATGTGGCCACATCTAATATATCTAAAAGCACAGTCCCACGTAATCATTATTTAAAAGTATATGTTGGTTCAAATGATTATATGTTGAGTCATATGTTGCTACATATAATCATCTTTGGCAACATATACTTTCAAATAATGATTAAGTAGGAGTGTGTTTTTAGATACATTATATCTCGCAATATATGCAACAAATGTTGCTACAGGCAAATCACAACATGTCACATATGTTGCTACAGATGATTCGCCTATAGCAACATTTGTTGAATGTGTTGACACATCTAGTATATCCTGTAGCAACATTTGACATTTGTTGACACAGAAATAAAGAAGAGCAAAAAATCACGCATTGGGGAATTTCTAAATAATATTATATAATAGAGATCATCCTCAAATAAGAAAGAACATTCATTAAAATTCAACAACACAATGTTTAACACTTCTTATGAGGCATTTCGATTTGGGGATGTAGTTTTTTTGTGGCCAAAGTCCCTACATACGGAACACTATTTTTTCTTGTTGGAAATGATTCACCGACTTCATGCCGTCTCTTATATGTCAGTCTTTCGGGTTTTCTTTGATCAACATATGGAGGAGGTATTTCTCTCTGTATGATATCCAAAGGGACAATCCATGATTCTTCAGTTGGTACCGGGTGAATTTCCTAACAATATGCCATTATGTATTTTTCCACTGAATAATATGGAGAGGTACAAGTAAATCTGATTTCCAAAACCATCACCATGATTGGATTGAATCGCTGCCATGGCATGTTGACACGGTATTTTGTCCAAATAAAAAATTCTACAAGTACAAGTTCTTCTTTGTAGATCCACAGTAGAAACATGTCCATGACCAGTGACACTGAACTTGTAGTTAGCAATTTGATGAGCCAACAACTTGTTGCCCGCGTTGACATACTCTTATATGTCTTTTTCAATTGAAGGAACAAATCTATTAGCGGAGTGCACTAGTTCCATACGCCTATGGTGAAATAACAATGCAAATCTCCTATTTATTTCATCAAATAGAGCGACAAATGGGAAATTCTCTTTCAACATCAAACATAGCATTCACCGATTCCACGATGTTCGACGTCATAATGATATATCTACGTAACAACAGATAAAAATTAAACAAAACCCATAAAGTAAAAATAATCTCAATTGAGATGTTACCTATTTCTCGGGGAAAATGCCCTACTCGATGTGTGAAATCTAATACGTTCAAGAGCTTCAGCAGACTTTGGTTCCAAATATCTTATTTGAATAAAATAGTCATTGAACTCACATATATCGTATGCCTTTGCTTCTTTATAAAAATGGGACACTACCTTTGAATTGTGAAAGTTGTTTCGAATATTTTCCCCTAGTTGTCTCATGCAACAACCATAATGAGATGCAGGGTAGATTCCCGAAATCATCTTTCGAATACTTGGATGCCTATAAGATATAACGCACAACTCATCAGTATCATCTACAAAGATTCTCATACTTTGAAAAAATATTCATATGAGGCATCACATTCCTTGTCCACGACATAAAAAGCCATAGGAAATATATGATTCTCGGCATCTTGTGCCACCGCCGATAGCAAAACTCCTCCATACTTGCTCCTTAGAAATGTACCATCAAAGGCTAATACTTTTCTCATTTCTTGAAAACGAATTTGTAACAACCCTAAAAATGAATATGCTAAGTAATGCTTAATGTGTCTAGAATGCCTACTATTAGATCGGGTTCACAAGGATTGATGCGAGGAGAACCAGACCTCTGAACCCTTGCTACATCCAAGACAAATAACTTGGGGAGTTATTGGAGCTAGAAAAGGTTGGGTCCAACCATGAAGGTCTCTCGAATACTAAGATTTACTTGAAGGAGTCTTAACAAAACTTAAAAACGGAAAATCTTAGGTTTGGAGGGTCTACGGCTAAAATGGTCTTTTTCTTTACTAAGGGTAGTATCGCAATTACCCTAAATATATAATTAATTATTCATTAATAAGGTGGAGGGGCATTTTGGGGAGAGAGGGCGGAAAATTGGCTATTGAAGTGAAGTCTTGCTCCACCAGGGTTCGAACTAGGTGGAAGCATTGAATTGAATTAATTTTAATTTAAGTTGGTAAATTAATGTATGTAGTTTATATTAATTATTTATTATCTGAGCTGAAATAAAAGGAAATACGATTTTTAATAATTAAATAAAAACCTAATTGACTAAGTCCTAAACTAGACCCCTAATTCTAAGAAAACTCTTTTCTCCCATGATCATCTCTCTCTCTCTCTCACGTCTCTATCACTCTCACTCACAATTCTGTCTGCCAAATAACGTTAAAAAGTAGTAGGTAAACAAAATTTCTTCACACTTGAAGAACTCACAACGAAAATATAAGACAACAAGCGAGATCAATCACGTAGGCAAAGAGAAGTTTGTCCGTCAAGTTTCTGTTGACTTTGAGGGAATTTGGATGTGATCTTGGGTGAATTTTTTGGGCACCAAGTCAATGGTTTAACGTCAAAAAGGTATGGGTTCTCTTCTCTCTTGGTACCTTTCACAAGAGACCCCTTAAGGTTCAGAATATTCATTCCGAAGACTAAGATTGTTCCCCCTTGCATATCCCTGTCACTAGCTCCAATTGAATATTAGGTTGGTTATGTTTGCTTGTAGAAAACTAGGGACGAAAGGTTTTTTATTGATGATTATGTGTTTATATGTATGTTTGGAATTACGTGAATTATGTTGATGCTTCTGAAAATGTAACTACGTGTGTATGTGTGTGTTCCTGTGGCTATTGTTCATGGTTTAGGACTTGAAATTTCATGATAGTTCTTTATATTTCATGTACACATGTTGGTGTAAACGTGATGTTCATATGAGTTGAAATGTGGCTTATTTGAGGGATAATCTCTTGGATAAATGAATTCATGAAAACGCACCTAAAACGTTCTAAATGAACTACAAAATTCCACTAAGAACTAAGGTGTACCTTGATGAAAGGATGCTGAAAAATTAAAAGAAAATTTCCAGCTTCTAGTGATGAATTTTGGTCAGAAAAGATGGTTCAAAATGTTGAAAAAAATGAATTAAAACAAGTGAGGTCATGAAGGATTGAACCCGTGACGTCACCATGTTGAAAACCATGAAAATAAAGAAGCAAAAAGAAATGTGGTGAAGGGGATTCAAACTATGGTCTTGTATGGAAAATGTAGCTTAAAAGAAAAATATAAGAAATGAGAGGAGTGGGATTCAAACCTACCACCTCTCAATCAGATTTAAGGAAGAGTAAAAGAAAAAAAAATGTGAGGCGTGGGAATCCAACGCACGACCTCTAGGTAGGGAAGGAGAGTAATGAAAATGAAATAAAAGAAATGTGAGACATGGGAATCGAACCCACGACCTCTATGCAGTGAAGGAGAGTCAAAGGAAATGAAAGAAAAGAGATGTGAGGCGTGGGGATTGAACCCACAACCTCCTAGGCAGATTTATGGAGAAAAATTAAAAGAAATTAAAGAGGGGCTGTGGGGGTCGGACCCACAACCCCTAGGCCAAAGTAGAGAAATTTAAGGACAACAAAAATAAAAAGTAAATTAGGCTATGGGGTTTCGGTCCCACATCCTCTTTGTTCCGTTAGGTGAAAAACTAAAGAGAGAAATTAAGGGAAAAATAAAATGAAGGCATTGGGGCTCCAACTTGGGTCCCCAAACCATATGGATCAAACAAAATTGAATAAAATAAAATGTAAGTTTTGTTCAAGAGATTTGAAAATCGGATTACCTAGCCCAAATTCCGTATAGATGCATAAGTCATACATGAGTTATCTCTTCAAGAATAATGCTGCCCACTTAGATCGATATCGAGATCTTCGCATATATACAAGATGCATAAATCTTGTACTATATAATCTTAGGAAGATATGAATCACTTAAACGAACTATGAATGAAGCCTCATGGCTTGTATGTATAGACCCATAAATGTAGCATATGTTTAAAAATAAGTGAACCTAATATGTATATAATGACATGATGTAACCCTAGAAGGGTTAATTACGAGTGTAAAACACACTAAATGGCCAAGTGAATTGGCATACGATGAAATTATTATTATTTAATGAAATGATGATACCCTAGAAGGGTTAAGTAAGACTATGAAACACACAAATTGCCAAGTGCATTGGCATATGATGAAATGAACATTCAAGTAAAAACAGGTGAGTAATTATGAAGAGCAAATGTGCTAATGTTGATGAATGTGGTGACAACATGATATGAGGCTAATGTAAAAGATGAGAGAAATCTCAAATGAGCCAAAGTATATGCTACCAAAATGTACTCACTTATGTGAGTGTAATGTTAATGAAGAGACCAGTTTCCATGAACACTCTAATGAAAGTATTGGGATTAACACACTTAATACTAATGATGAGATGAGAAATCATCTATTAAGCTCTAATGTCCTCATATTAGAAGATCTTCCATGACGTATGAGTTGAATGTAATGGAACTTTATACTGAGCACAGATAGACTAGCTATGAGCAGTGATGCCTTCGTTCGTAAAGGGCGGAGTTTTACGTAACTCTCATGAGATGATACTGTCCTTCATGCCGGGTAGCGATCTCCTTATATGTACTAGTCTTCAAACCTATAGTCCCAATATAGGGATCTGGCGGGGTTCAATTCCATGTAAGCTATCATGTTTGGGGTCACTTTGGCCAGTGAATACACCTCTTTTAAGTGTGGGGTTTCATGACACAGGATTTCATGATATTCACATGATTTATGTTGGTTAAAGTTAAAGTTCCCAATGAATGAATGTGGTCAGCCTCAAATGATGCACATAATGAAACGAACGATACCAAAGTTGTTTGGATAGGATAATCAAGAGGTGAGTTAGACTCAAGTAATGACATTAGGTCATTTTTGGTCATTGCACAATGAACCCGATGAAAGTCTTAAACTACATCCTAGGTATAACGAGTGTTCACACTGGTCCATGAATGAAATGAAATGAAGTACGTATGAATGAAAGACGAAGAATCTGTGTTTTCTAAATCAGACTCCGTAGTTGAGGTTCCATATGTTGAGCCCTCATTTTGGGAAGTCTTAATGTCAAGTCCATGATTCCAAGATCTCATTGCATACGAATAAATGATATGGACAACATTATGTGTTATACGAATTATGATATGTGTTTTGTGTACACTGTTGTGTGCTGTGTGCAAAATGTTATGTATGATTGTGCATGTTACTCTCATGGCAAAACTTTCCTAATCCAAATTTGGAAAGCTCAAAAACTTTCCTAATCCAAATTTGGAAAGTTAACTCACTTTCTTAATCTCAATTTGGCAAGTCCACTGACTTGGCCTGCTATAATCATGTTGCAAGGAATGAGCTATTCTTACTAATGCATGTTCTTGGTGTTTCCTTGCATATACCCATACTTAGTACAAGTGTGTACTAATCCTATACAACTCTAATCTTTTAGGTGAAGGCACAGGTGGACGCAAGAGCTACAGGATCAACGGTGCATCTATCCGAACGTCGAACATTCTTCCAGACATGGTTGGCCCTCATGTTTTCGAGGATGCTTGCCCATTTACATTCTAGCTTAGTTGTAGGATTCAGCTAGTGGAGTATGTTCCACTAGCGTTTCTTTCCTATTTTTGTTCAGACATTGTATTGCTGCCATTTTGTCAAGTATATCATTATCCTTATAATAAACTGCTTCTTTCATTTGATTATTTTAATGTTATATGGTTGATGGTGAAAAATTATATATACAATTATATGTGTAATAAGCAAGTTAGGAACAAAAAGTTTCAAATTGTCCACTAAAATTAACCTACATGAACTAAGAATAACGTATGTAAGCTTGTTTGCGACCTCTGAGAGGTCAACGACGCCGGTCTCGTCGGGGGTTTAGATTCCGATCGTGACAAAGTTGGTGGCAGAGACCTAGGTTAAATTCCGAGAATAATAAGTTCACATCAACCACATTGAGTAGCTTCTAAGTTATGGTAGTGAAGTGAACCACTATCCTAGATTAGATACTGCATGATGCCTGGCAAAACTTTCCCTTCTTTTAATCTTATCATGCCTTTCCTAATATCTGACTTTCTTAGTGTTATGAGCGTGTCTAACATCAATTCTTGCTGATTTCAGAGAATGGACACTAGGAGAGAAATTGGTCAGAGGAGAGGAGGAGCAACTGATGGGGATAATCAAGTTCCACCCCAGGCTCCAACTGAAGGAGTAGACATGCGGATTAACCCTGCTGGGTTGAATAATGCTTAGGTGAGGGATATCTGCACAAGATTGCACAGGCCATCACTATGCAGGATCAGGCCATGAGTGACCAAGTCAACCGGCAAAATGTTCAGAGGGAGAACCCACTGGTTCATACCATTGCTGACAGGCTGAGAGATTTCATGAGGATGAATCTTCCTATTTTCACAGGGTCTAGGACTTCAGAGGACCCCCAGGAGTTTGTAGACGAGGTGCATAAGATCTTGGTTGCTATGGGGGCCACAAATACGGAGAAAGCAGAGTTGGCTTACTATCAACTCAAGAAAGTTGCACAGACTTGGTGCAAGATGTGGTAGGATAGCCAAACTTTGGGAGGAGTTCCGTTCACTTGGGAGCTGTTTAAGATAGCCTTGCTTGAGAGATTCTTCCCTAGGGAGATGAGGTTCGCCAAGATTGAGGAGTTTATCAACCTTAAACAAGGATCTTTGATTGTCAGGAAGTATTCCCTGAAGTTTGTGAAATTATCCAGGTATGCAAGTTCTCTTATGTCTAACAGCAGAGAGGAGATGATTAGATTCTTGACAGGGATTGTTGAGGATCTCGAGGAGCAGTGTAGGGTAGGTATGCCGCATGACAGCATGGACCTTTCAAAGATTATGGTCCATGTCCAGCAAGTGGAGGAAAGCAGAAAGAGGAAGCACACTAGGGAAGGGAACAGGACAAGGCAAACTGAGGAGAATTTTTCAAGGAAGAGTAGTACTAATATTAGGGATAAGCGTAGGTTTGATAAGGGACTTTCTCACCAAGGGGAGTAAAGTTCATCAAAGGGTCGCTATGATAGGAATTCTGAGTCCAAATATTGGAGAAATAATGAAATACATAAACCTTAGGAGAGGCCACCTTGCAGGAAGTGTGGCAAACTACATGGAGGAGGGTGTATAATGGGCACTAACGCTTGTTACAGTTGTGGCAAACTGAGTCACATGGTGAAGGATTTTATGAATAGTAGAAGTCTAAAAATAGGAAAGGAGAGAGTTCAACCTAATGGTCCAAGTGAAGAGGCTCCAAGGAGGCAACAATTCTTCTCACTCAAGTCTAGGGTGCTGGGGAAGGCCCCTCTGGTGAAGTCTCAGGTATGTAGCCTTAATGATTCTTTCATGTATTTGACTGTGTATGGTGTTTATGCACTAATATGAGGTTAATATGTTTGAGTCATCATGTTGCTCGCTGATTTGTACGAATTACATGTTTACTTATGTTGTATGCTTTCATGAGAGTAGTTTAGGAAAAAGATCCTTAGTCCATTAATGTGAAGCTACTCGTACGTTTCAAGGATGTGCACCATCATGTTAATATGTGAATCACATATTCACCAATGGGGTGTATTGAATTTCCTATGTAGGCATACATTCTATAGATGACTTACTTATTGTTTGTAAAGAGTAGTGTCATTCGGGGACGAATGTTCCTAAGGGGGGGATAATGTAACAACCCAAAAAATGAATATTCTAAGTAATGCTTCATGTCTCTAGAATGCCTACGATTAGACCAAGTTCACACGCATTAATGTGCGTCAAACCAGACCTCTGAACCCTTGCTAAAGCCAAGACAACTAACTTGGGGAGTTAGTAAAGCTACAAAAGGTTGGGTCCAACCATGAAGGGCTCTCGAATACGAAGATTTACTTGAAGGAGTTTTTACTGGACTTAAAAAAAATCTTAGGTTTGGAGGGTCTAGTGGTAAAATGGTCTTTTTCCAGGCTAAGGGTAGTATCATAATTATGCCAAATATATAATTAATTATTTAATTAATAAGGTGGAGGGGCATTTTAGGGAGAGAGGGTCAAAAATTGGCTCTTGATGTGAAGTCTTGCTCCAGCAGGGTTCGAACCTAGGTGGAAGCGATGGATTAAATTATTTTAAATTTAAGTTGGTAAATTAATGTAATTAATATATATTACTTATATATTGGAAGAGTTAAAATAAAATGATATAATATTTTTAATAATTAAATAAAATCCTTATTGACTAAGTCCTCTAAACACCTAATTCTAAGAAAACTCTTCTCTCCCATGCTGATCTCTCTCTCTCTAACGTCTCTATAACTCTAACAAACTATTCTGTTTTCCAAATAACATCAAAAAATAGTAGGAAAACGAAAGTTCTTCACACTTGGATAACTCACAACGAAAATATAAGAAAACAAACGAGATAAATCATGTAGGCAAAGAGAAGTTTGTCCATCGAGTTGTTGTTGACTTTAAGGGGATTTGGACGTGATCTTAGGTGAATTTTTTGGGCATCCAGTCGAGGGTTTAACGTCAAAAAGGTATGGGTTCTATTCTCTCCTTGTCCCTGTCCCAAGAGACCCCTTGAGGTTTTGAATATTAATTCCGAAAACTAGGATTGGTCCCTGTTGCATATCCCTGTCACTAGCTTCGGTTGAATCATAGGTTGGTTATGTATGCTGGTAGAAAAATAGGGATGGAACGTGTTTTCATGATTATTATGAGTTTATATATATGTTTGGAATTATGTGACTTATGTTGATAATTCCAAAACTGTAACTACGTGGGTATGTGTGTGTTGCCGTGGCTATTGTTCATGGTTTATGACTTGAAATGGTATGATAGTTCGTTATATTTAATGCACACATTTTGATGTAAATTTGATTTTCAATTGAGGTTAAATGTGGCTGATTTTAGGGATAATCTCTTGGCTAAACTAATCCTTGAAAACGCACCTACAACGTTCTAAATGCACTACGAAGTTCCCCTAAGAACTAAGGTGTAACTTGATGAAAGGATGCTGAAAAGTTAAAAGAAATTTCAAACTTCTAGTGATGAATTTCGGTCAGCAAAGAGGTTCAAAATGTTGAAAAAAAAGGATTAAAACACGTGAGGTCATGGAGGATTGAACCCGTGACCTCACCATGTTAAAAACCATGAAAATAAAGAAGTAGAAAGAAATGTGGTTTAGGGGATTTGAACCATTGTATTGGTTGGAAAATGTATCTCCAAAATGAAAATAAGAAATTAGAGGAGTGGGATTCGAACCCACCACCTCTCAATCAGATTTAAGGAAGTGTAAAAGAAAAAAAATGTAGGAAGTGGGAATCGAACCCACAACCTCTAGGCACTGAAGGAGAGTGATGAAAATGAAAGAAAATAAATGTGAGGAGTGGGAATCGAACCCACGACCTCTAGGCAGTTATGGAGAGTCAAAGGAAATGAAAGAAAAGAGATGTGAGGCGTGGGAATCGAAACCACGACCTCCTAGGCAGATTTAAGCAGAAATATTAAAAGAAATTAAAGTGGGGCTGTGGGGGTTCGAACCCACAATCCCTCGGCCAAAGGAGAGAAATTTAAAGGCAATGAAAATAAAAAGTAAATGAGGTTGTGGGGGTTCGATCCCACATCCTCTTAGTTCCATTAAGCGAAAAATGAAGAGAGAAATTAAGGGAATAATAACATGAAGGCATTGGGGCTCGAACTTGGGTCCCTAAGTCGTATGAATCAAACAAAAATGAATAAAAAAATCTAAGTATCGTTAAAGATATTTGAAAACCGGGTTCCTTTGCCCAAATTCTGTATAGATGCATAATACGTGAGTTATATTTTCAATAATAATGCTTCCCACTTAGATTGAAATCGAGATCTTCGCATACATACAAGATGCATAAGTCTTGTACTACGCAATCTTATGAAGATATGAATCACTTAAACGAACTATGAATGAAGCCTCATGGCTTGTATGTGTAGACCCATAAATCTTGCATACGTTTAAAAATAAGTGAACCTAAGATGTATGTTAGGGAATGATGTAACCCTTGATAGGTTAAGAACGAGTGTAAAACACACTAAATGGACAAGTGCAGTGGCGTACGATGAAATGATTATTATGTAATGAAATGATGAAATCCTAGAAGTGTTAAGTAAGAGTGTGAAACACACAAATGTCCAAGTGCATTGGCATATGATGAAATGAACATTCACGTAAAAATGGGTGAGTAATTATGAAGCGCAAATGTGTTAATGATGATGAATGTGGTGACAACATGATATGAGGCTAATGTAAAAGATGAGAGCAATATCAAATGAGCCTAAGTAAATGTTACCAAAACGTACTCACCTATGAGAGTGTAAAGTTAATGAAGAGATCAGTCTCTATGAACGCTCTAATGAAAGTATTGGGATTAACACACTTAATCCTAATGATGAGATGAGAAATCATCTATTGAGCTATGATGTCCTCATATTGGAAGCCAATTTCGATGAAGTATTAGTTGAATGCAATGGAACGTTATATTGAGCACCGGTAGACTACCTATAAGCACTAATGCCTTCTTTCGGAAAGGGCGAAGGTTCACATAACTCTCATAAGATGAGATTTTCCTTCATGCCGGGTATGGGTCTCCTTATATCTCCTAGTCTTCGAACTTATACTGCCAATATAGGGATCTGGCGAGGTTCAATTCCCTTGTGCACTAGCATGTTTTAGGTCACTTTGTCCAATAATTACCCCTCTTTTCGGTATGGGGTTTCATGACAATGGATTTCATTATGCTCACATGATCTATGTCGGTTCAAGTTAAAGTTCCCAATGAAGGAATATGGTCACCCTCAAATGATGCACATAATGAAATGAATGATACCAAAGGTGTTAGGATAGGATAATCAAGAGGTCAGTTAGACTCAAGTAATGACATTAGGTCATTCTTGGTCATTGCACAATGAACCCGATGAAAGTCTTAAACTACATCCTAGGTATAGCTGGTGTTTACACTGACCCATGAATGAAATGAAATGAATTACGTTTAAACAAAAGAAGAAGACTTTGTGTTTGATAAAGCAGACTCCCTAGTTGAGGTCCCATATGTTGAGCCCTCATTTTGGAAAGTCTTAATGTCAAGTCCATTATTCCAAGATCTCATTGCATACGAATAAATGATATGAACAAAGTTATGTCTTATAGGAATTATAATATGTGCTATGTGTACGCTGTTGTGTGCTGTGTGTAAAATGTTAAGTATGATTGTGCATGTTACTCTCATGCCATAACTTTCCTAATCAAAATTTGGAAAGCTCATAAACTTTCCCAATCCAAATTTGGAAAGTTCACTCACTTTCTTAATCTCAATTGTGCAAGTCCATTGACTTGACCTACTATAATCATGCTGCTAGGAAAGAGATATTCTTACTCATGCATGTCCTTGGTGTGTGCTTTCATATACCCATCCTTAGTAAAACTATGTACTAACCCGATACAACTCTAAACTTTTAGGTGCAGGCACAAGTGGACGCTAGAGCTACAAGATCAACGTTGCGACTATCCGTACGTCAAGCATTCCTCTGGAATTGGTAGGCACTCATGCATTCGAGGATGCTTTAACATTTACATTCTAGATTAGTTTTAGTAATGAGCTAGTGGAGTATGTTCCACTAGTGTTTCTTTCCCATTTTTGTTCAGACTTTGTATTGTTACCATTTTGGCAACTACATATTTATCGTTATAATAAACTGCTTCTTTCATTTGATAATCTTAATGTTAGATAGTTGATGGTGAACAATTATATATATAATATAATGTTTAGTAAGCATTTTAGGGAACAAAAAGTTTCAAATTGTCCTCTAAAATTTACCTAGATGAAGTAAGAATGACGTATGTAGGCTTGTCTGCGACCTCTAAGAAGTCAAGGACGCCGGTCTCGTCTGGGTTTAGATTTCGGTCGTGACAAATTTGGTATCAGAGCCCTAGGTTAAATTCTGATAATAATAAGTTCACATCAATCACATTGAGTAGTTACTAAGTTATGGTAGTGAAGTGCACCACTATCCTCGATAAGCGACTGCATGATGCGTAGGAAAAATTTTCGTTTTTCTGATCTTATCGTGCCTTTCCGAATGTCTGATTTTTCGGGTGTTATGATTGTGTCTAACATCAAACCTTGTTGTTGATACGCTCGTTCTCAAAAAAGAAGTAAAGCGGTCGTATCAAGTAAACAACCCAACCATTGAGGTTGAGATCGATCCCACGACGAAAATAGTTCAGACTTAACTTTATTCTATTATTACTATTATTTAGTCAACTATTTCCCTAGAAAACAAAAGACAAAGAAAAATTTTATTTCTAAATTAATGAAAATAATTAACAAAATTAAAGTAAACAACTAACAAATTCAAATCTCGGAGTTTAATCAATTAACAAAAGTAATTAGGGCTTAACTATTCCCCACAGGTTCCTAACTTGATAATTCTAACTATAACAATTCTTTCCTAGTATATTGCATGTAAAGTGATATATCTCTAAATCCTTGGTCCGTCATCTAGAAAATTTCACTCCGCACCTTGGTCCGGCTATGTGTGTTGCTATACTAACCCTTACCTTTATCTCTTATTAAGCATTGTATTCGATATTTGACTAAGTGATTACCTCGTACAACCCGACACTAGCCTATTATATAGTGTACACTAAATCTATGTTGATATTTCTTTTCCTAATATCTACGTCCTTGATCAGGCAAGTAGAAGGCGAGTTCTAACGTTGGTTATCCGTTAAAAATACTTCTAAACGAAAGAATTATAAATACATGCAAGATACTATTTTAGAATTGCTATTTAAGTTATATTTTACCTCATTAATAACCCATTGTTCCCACAACCCTAGTTATGGAGTTTAGTTATCCATGGTCATAATCACACTATTCATATATTTAATATAAGAATTCATGCACTTTCTTTAATGAGAAAGAATAAAATCCAGAAATTCACTTGATTAATCAACAAAAACACCAACAATCAATTCCTGAAAAAGTGTATCAATTACTGAAATTAATTCTTCAATACTTGAACAAGAGAACTTAAAATTATCGAAAAGTCTAACTCCAAAAACGAGTTTTTTCAACTATTTATAATAAAAAACAAAAACCTAATAAACGAAGGTTTCTAATTAGTGAAAATCTGTCCAAACGCGTTAGTGTCGACGGACCTCATGACGGACTGTAGTGGTCACGACGTGCCGTCATGGCATCCTTCGTCCAATACTTCACAAATTCTTCTTCTACTTTCTTCATTACCCTGAACGAACACGTATGACGGACCATTCCAAGCAAGATGGTCCGTCGAGTGTCTCCGTTCTATAATACTTTTACTTCTTGGAATTTGGGTACTGGCACTACTCTCTGATCATTACGATAAACCAGCAGGACGAACCGTCGTGGCTATGACAGTCCATCATGGACTTTTGTAATCCCACACTAGGTCAGACTTCCCCATCTTCCTTTAGCAGCTTCTCTCCTTACTACGATGCCACCTACGAACCGTCACAGACTCGATAGACCGTCATAAGCTTCGTAGGTTGTCTCTTCTGCATTTCTTGCTAAAAAACTTCCGCGTTCATCTTAGGACAGATTCCTATCAAATAAGGAGAAACTTACATAAAAATCAATACAAAAAGGGTTTTGGACACACACTAAACTTAAGGAAAAAACATTAAAAGTACCGCGAAACCACGGTAAATCAACACCCTCAACTTAAAATCGTTGTTTGTCCTCAAGCGACGCACTATGACTCTTTACAAAATCTTTGTACAAGAGTATCAATATTGTAGCTTTCACAATCATTTGGCTATCAATCTCTACCATTCTAATCATGTTTATGCATGTTATCACTATTAGGCTTGAATTATGTGGAACGAGACCATGACGCAGACTCACCACGCAATGACACCTATCCTCTTCAATTTCTCATCGAGGTGCTAATGTTTCCGGTATTTCAACTAGTGTCCTCACTTCAAAACAAACATCCTCATTTTTCACACAATGATTTATGTTTGAGCATAAAGATTACTTTTCAATACTCACTCTCATAACAAATTCACAACTCATTCATACATATTGACATAAGGATCACGATAGGACTTTCTTAGGATCGCCATACAACTCTTAGGATCATGATAGGACTTTCATAGCGTGTAACATAGGCTCAGGGTCAGGTAGGGTATATTTAGGTATACTTTAGTCACTTGTTGCCCTCCTTGACATATCTTTTAAACGTACCACCTTTTTATCATTTTATTTCTCCCAATTTGTCAATTTTCTTTTTATCATGTTGTTTTCCCTTTCTTATCCTTATGTGTAAGTGACTTTTCTTTTTTATTTAGTCACTTCAGTTTTGTTATTTATTTCTCTTTATTCTTTCAACCCCACTTTCCGGAGTATTCCTTATAACAGCCATCCTTAACTCATGACTTTTCCATGAGTCAAGGTTGACAATACCAACGGATAGGTCAGGCCCACGACAAGGCTGATTCCTGCATTAGCCACCCTAAACTTATGCTTTTGTCATAAAAAAGATACACATGTCGAAGGAGGGATCAGGACAACACATTGTTCCCAGATAAGATCAATTGGAGTAAAAACGAAAGATTCGTTTTTAGGCTCAAATCATTGAATCAATACGGGATTAACTTCACTTGTTTTTCTGTTTTTTTTTGGACTCAATATTGACTTTTTGAAACAAAGGCCTATAATATTTTCCTATTTTTCATTTTGGCTTACTTTTAGCAAGACTAACTAGGCAAGTTCTAGCTCAGTCTCAATGGTGGATCCGTTGAATTTTACTCACACTCAATTGACATTCATTACATTCCCATATTATTAGACACCTAGTTCGACTCTTAGATTCAAGTTCATGTAGTGTATCTCTATGTGTTTAGGGCCACACAATTATCAATTACTATGCTTAGTCATGCATCATTTTCATATCGGGATATCATATTTGTTTTAGCCATCATGTTTTAGAGTTATACTATGTATACAATAGATAATATGCCAGTTCAACAATAAAATTAATTAGTCTTTTGGGGAAAAAAGAACACAAGCAAGAAAACCCCAAAAAAGGATCGTGAAAATTGGGCTACTCAGACTTCACCCTAGCACTCACTTTCCATTTACCCCACCTCCCCAACAAAAAGATATGCAATTGTCCCCAATGCATAAAAAAATTGAAATACGAGAGTGGTAGGTGAAGCAAACCTGTGGCGCAAAGCACCAACGATCAGCAAGCTGGTGGGTCCGGTTCCCCGGAACCAACTACCTCTGTAGTCTTGACACCCTCAGTAGTGTCCTCATCAGCAACAACACTATTAGTCGTGCCTCCCACAGTCTCCATATCTCTGGAGCTAGATGCCCCGGTAGCTGAATCTACAACCCTAATCTTACGTGCCTCCTCATCAGCAATCAAGGATCTCCTCACTCCTTCCATCTCACGACGCTCCTTCTTCCTTGACCTAGCCTAATCCTCCTCTTGACCCCTGTGCCTCTTGGCATGTTCTCGACGGGGAGGTGGTGGAATCTCATAAATGGGGAATAAAGCAACCAACACTGTGTCCTCAGCAGGCTCTGCAGAAGGGGCCTAAGACTTAGGCACCCTAGCCTCTAGGATCATATCAAGATCTGCTCGTAAGCTCTCAACCGTAGCCTGAAGGGTCGACACGTCCACTAGAGGGGCTGGCCGAGCTAGCACCCGTATTTCAAAAGATTCAAAGCGCTGATGAACCTTTGCGATCTTCCTCTCTCTATGCTCATCCATCTTACGCTCCAAGCTCTCCTCCGCCTCAGCAATAGACCTCTACATCCAAGGCTGGATGTGATGCAAAAGTGTGTCAATTTAAGCCTCTAGTTTCTGGACCCTAGCAAGCAAGACCAGAGCGGGGGAAGGGGATGAGTGAAAAGAACTTGGGGCAGTGCTACTACACGGGATAGACTCGACCGGGGTAGTGTCAGTGGGTGCTAAAGTAGCCTGCGTAGCCATTGGAGCATGCGCTACAAATTCAGCCAGATTCTCACCAAGTGGAGGCACCTATGGACTGGGCCCTCTGCGTGGAGCCAACTCATTGGCCTCATCCTTGATGAGGCGGATATCAACATTGCCCTGCAGATTCTTGAGTTGATTAATGTGCTAGATGGGCACACCTGCGGACCTGCATAATGAAAATACCATGCACGGAAAAGAGTAAGTAGTGGTGACCTTGAAATCCCTCTCATGCGCCTGAAGAATCCAAGCGAAGTCAACCTCAAACCCGACCATCATCGCTGCCATCAGAACTGTGCGATCCCATGTAACTATATTATCAGCAGCCGTGGGGGAGAGGCAGTGGCGGAGAATCAACCATAGAAACATAGACGTGAAGGTCAAGTTATCCTTCGTGATGAATCCCTTCGTCTCCATTACCCAGTCGGCAGCCTCTCAATCAATAGATAAGTGCTGGGACATCTACCTCTTGGTAGTCTCCCTCAGCGACGGCTCATGCAAGAATCGGCCCACTTTAACAGTTTGCAACCGGTAGTCGAACTCGGCGGTGAGAAGGGTCTTGGTGGTATCAACATCCTTTCCATACAGATATTGGTGGATGGCTAACAGGGAGATGTCGACTTGTACGTCGCGTACTCTGACGTGCTCCAGTGGGGCCTCTTTTGCGGGGGCATCCCTCCTATTGATCTGTGATTGAAGAGGAGGCACATAAGAGTCGTAAAACTCACGGACCAACTCCTCACTGTAGCGGCCCAAAGAACAAGTCGTCCTCTCTAGCCGGTGTCTGGTGAAGAGAGTGTAGATATCTGGCATGGTGGAAAGAGTTCTCGTAAGGACCCGCCTCTCAAGTGTAAGGGTCCGTGTCATGACGCATTTATCATTTAGAAGCTTGGCGTCTTAATACACTTGGTATTGCCCGTCGACACACCACCGGTGGGCTAGTCGGAAACCAGGGCGAAAGTCCAGTCGGTGAGCCTTGTGTGGAATCAGGACTGTTAGCGTCATCAGACGAGGCAGACTGTGTAGCCATGGCGGGTGTAGACACTTCTGCGGACCGGAGACTTCCTCTGACCACGAAACTCCTAAAGAACCAGACGCCCCTTCTTCTTGTGTAGCTGATCCAGAAGGTATGCGGGTCAGTGTGCGCTCCTCATCAGACTGGGAGGCAGTGACTACATCGAACGCCACTTTTTTGGCATAGCTCTGGTAGCACGTGTAGATCGTGCTGGAGTGGGAGTGCCTAGGGGCACGTACTCGGGATCATACTCATCATCAAAGCCTATAACCAGTCGGGCAGACAGGGCGGCATACTTTGAACACCCACGTGCGTGAACTCGATCTTCTTTCGGTTCCATTGGAGATAGTACCTATAAAGAATCATTATTAGTACTAGAAGGAGCAAATAAGACAAGAAAAAACCAAACAAAATACACATAAGAGAAAAGTTGTAATGACATCTCTGTAGTAGCAGTGAAACACGACGGACCAGATCATGGCCCGTCGTGAGTGTTACGGACCGTCATGGGTTCCGTCATGTCTTACTTCAACAATGTTTATTTGGAGACCCTCCGAAGGAAAGTCTCTGACAGTTATGACGGATAAGCAGGACGGACCGTCATTATCATGACTTTCCGTCGTTGATGTCCGTCGTGGGGCACTTAGAAAAAGTATGGAGACCCTTAGAAGAGGGGTCTCTGACCGTCATGAAGGTTGTGCAGGACGGACTGGTGAGGGTACGACGGTCCGTCGTAGATGTCCGTTAGTGGACACTTAGAAAAAATGGAGACCCTTAGGACAAGGGTCTCTGACAACTATGACGGTTGTGCCGGATGGACCGTCATGGGTACGACGGTCCCTCGTAGATGTCCTTTAGAGGACAATTGGAAAAAAATGGAGATCCTTAGAAATAGGGTTTCTGACAACCATAACGGTTGTGCAAAAACATACTGTCGAGGGTACGACGGTCCATCGTAGATGTTTGTTAGTGGACACTTAGAAAAAAATTGAGACCCTTAGGACAAGGGTCTCTCTGACAACCATGATAGTTGTGCAGGACGGACCGTCGTGGGTACGAAGGTCTGTCGTAGATGTCTGTCAGAGGACACCTAGAAAAAGTTGGAGATCCTTAGGAAAATGGTATCTGACAGCCATAACGGTTATGCAGGACGGACCATCGTGGTAAAAACGGTCCGTCGCATATGTCCGTTGGTGGACACTTAGAGAAAATGAATAGTGGAGTGTTGGGACAGACCCTATGACGATCTGTCGTAGGTACGACGGTCCGTCATTGGGGTCTCTCTCTGTCAATCAGTTACAAAAACTGAGGATGCCACAATAATCCCCTGTGACTAAAACGGAATACTTGATATTAACCTATATGTTTCTAACCCAAATACCTAGCAAACTAGAAATGTTAAAACACCAATTTCTCGAGTTGTAACAAGGCAATTCGAGGGACTCTCAACCTAGGTAAGACAAATTTGGATCAAAGAACAATGACCCACAAAAAAGAAATAGGCCAATAATAATTGAAAAACAAAAATGCAGTGTAAATGGGTAGAGATAAGAGACACATACCTGAGAAGAGAGGAAAAATAAGCAAGTGAGGCACTCAGCTATCAAGAGCAGAAATACAGCAGCAAACTCCGACCAGTAGAAAGGAGATTTTGGGATTTGGGGAAGTGACTTTGATAAGTTTATAGAGAAAAGGATGAGAAAGGCAGGAAGTTTGAAAGGGAGGAAATGGGAAAAAGAGGTAAAGAAATAGTTTAAATGAAGGGGTGGGGAGTTTAAAAGGTTAAAATCTATTAAAATTCCCCAGCCGGGTCGGGTTGGGTTGTTGGTTAATGATGCAATGAGTCCCCGACGATGGTCCGTCGCCAATGCGACGGTCCATCATGGGTTCCATCGCGGATGCCCTATTTTTTAAAATATATTAAAAACATACCCTGCACGACGGATTCATGCGATGGTCCGTTGCAAGCGTAACGATCCATCGATGTATCCGTTAATGAATGTTGGGAGTAATTTTCTACAGAATTTCCTGGTGATGTGCTACAGCAAATTTAAACCCCGTTAGTAGAAAATGCTACCATAATTAGAAAGAAAACTATAGTTGGGTTAGAGGATATGTATTGGGTTGCCTCCCAACCAGCGCCTGATTTAACATTGCGGCATGGCTGAAGACACTTGATTACTCAGACTTCATCAAGATGTTATGCCTTGATCACTTCAGTCACCGATTAAGCATGCCCAAATAGATTTTTATTCGTTGTCCATTCACCTTAAACCTTACACCCTCCTTGGTTTCCAACTCAACTGCTCCATGAGAGAGTAGTTGGGTGATGAAGTAAGGGCAAGTCCATTTGGACTTGAGCTTGCCTGGAAACAAGCGCAACCTAGAATTGTATAAAAGCACTGAATTCCCAACCACAAACTCTCATTTTTCAATTTTTAGGTCATGGTACTTCTTCATCTTTTCTTTGTAGAGGGCTGAGCTTTCATAAGCTTTCAGGCGAAATTAATCGAGTTCATTCAACCTAGTTAACTATTATTGTGCAGCTTCATTCCAATCCATTTTCAAATTGTTCTAGCCCACATGGCTTTATGCTCTAATTCAACTGGAAGATGACATTCTTTTTCATATACAAGTTGGTATGGGGACATAACTATGGGAGTCTTATACGCTGTCCGGTAGGCCTATAGAGCATCGTCAAGCTCCTTGACCAATCCGTTCTACTAGCGTTCACTATTTTTGACAATATCTGTTTGATCTCCCTATTTGACACTTAAACTTTCCCACTAGTTTGAGGATGGTAAGGAGTGTCCACATTATGGAGAACCCCATATTTCTCCAATAATCTCTTGAACAATTTGTTGCAAAAGTGGGATCCCCCATCACTAATAATTGCCCTTCGGGTACCAAATCGAGAGAATATATTCTTTTTCAAGTAGGCACTGAAACTCTTCCCTTCATTGTTTTCGAGGGCGATATCTTCCACCCTTTTGGATACATAATTAACCGCTACTAAAATATACTCCATTCCATGAGAATTAACAAAAGGACCCATAAATTCAATACCCCAAACATCAAATAACTCAATCAAAAGAATGGGGTTCAGAAGGAGCTCTTGCTTTATGGAAATGCCGCCATCTCTTTGGCATCTATAACATGCTTTGGCAAACTCATGAGCATCTTGATGAATAGTTGGCCAATAGTAACCATGTTGTAATATCTTATGAGCGGTTGGGATACCATTATGATGTCCACCAAAGGGTGAGGAATGGCATGCCTCTAAAACACTCAACATCTCAACTTCTGGCACACAACACCGAATAAGCCCATCGGCACAACTCCTATATAAGTATGGTTCATCCCCAAAAAAAACTTGATATCGTACATGAACTTTTTTATTTGATGAAAGGACAAGTCAGATGGAACAATATTTCTAGCCAGATAGTTCACAAAATCTGTGAACCATGGAATCAAGTCTTGTGAGGCATCCAATACATGCTCATCGGGGAAAGTATCAAAAATATGAATCTTATCGCCTAACTCTCTGATAGCTTCATCTTCTAGACGGGGCAAGTGATCGACAATTTGATTTTCGGTCCCTTTTCTATCCCTCACCTCGAAGTCAAATTCTTGTAGCAATAATACCCAACGAATCAACCTTGGTTTCACATCCTTCTTTTCCATCAAATATCTCAATGCTGAATGGTCAGTATGCACTATGACTCTAGTACCTAGCAAATAGGAGCTAAACTTTCAAAAGCAAAGACCACTACAACGAGTTCTTGCTCAGTCATTGTGTAGTTCTTCTGGGCTTCATTTATGGCTTAAGTAGCATAGTAAATGAGGTGAAGGATTTTGTTCCTACTTTGTCCCAATACCACACCAAGAGTAACCCCACTAGCATCGCACGTCACCTCAAATGGAATGTTCCAATCCAGAGAAATAATGATAGGTGCAGACACCAATTTTTCTTTTAGCTTGCCGAATGCTTTAAGACAGGATTCATCAAAATAAAATTTACAATCTTTCTCCAGCAGTTTGCACAACGGATGCGCAAGATTTGAAAAATCTTTGATGAATCTCCAGTAAAAACCTGTACGCCCAAGAAATATTCTCACACCTTTTACAGAGATAGGTGGGGGTAGTCTCTCTATTACCTAGACTTTAGCTCGACCAACCGTTAAGCCTTTTTCTGAAATGGGATGACCCAAAACAAAACCTTCTTTCGCAATGAAGTGACATTTTTACAAATTTAGTACTAAATTGCAGTCTTCACATCTCTTAAGGACCTCTGATAAATGGCTCAAACACCGTTCGAATGATTCACCAACCACAAAAAAATCATCCATTAAAACTTCAATAGTATTATTCACCATGTCGGAGAATATCGACATCATACCTCTATGAAATGTGGCGGGTGCATTGCAAAACCCAAATGTCATTCTCTTGAACGCAAATGTTCCATATGTACAAGTAAAGGTGGTTTTCTCTTGATTTTCTTGTTGCAATAGAAATCTGATTACACTCAGAATATCCATCAAGAAAATAGTACCACCCTTTTCCGGCAGGTCTATCCAACATCTTATCCATGAAGGCCATAGGAACAAGGTATTTTTCGGTCCATGCGTTTAATTTACGGTAATCCATACACACCCTCCATCCAATAACCGGTCTCAGTGGAACAAGTTCATTTTTCTTATTAGGGAGCACATTCATTCCCCCTTTCTTAGGTACACACTGAATAGGGCATACCCAACTACTATCGGCGATCAGATATATTACTCCGGCATCAAACCATTTAATGATTTCCTTTTTCACGACCTCTTGCATAGGTGGATTTAAGCGTCTCTGGTGATCAATACTTGGCTTATGATCGGGCATAAGTTGTATATTACGAGAACAAATACCAGGAGGGATCCCAATAATGTCTGCAATAGTCCACCCAATAGCTCTTTTCAACCTTTTTAGCACTTTAACCAAACTCTCAACTTGTTGTTCATTCAGGTCTGATGCAATGATTACCGGCAAAGTGTCACCATTTTCTAAGAATTCATACCTGATATGGTGGGAGAGCTTTTATTTCTAACTTTTGAGCCTCCCCCATAAATGGTTTCGTGGTTGGAGACTCGCGATTCTTCATGTCTAACTCATATTTCTTCGGTTTAAGCCGAACATCACAACGATCAAGAGTCGCGACTAATGACCCATACTCTTCAATGCAATCATTATCAAAATTCATTATCACTGCTACTAATGCTTCTACACCTAGACATTATTCTATTTGTGTCTCGGATGACTTATCAACTTTGTAGGATATAGCATATACCAATTGGATCTCACCACTCTTCCTCATAGACCTACAAATGTTGAAGGTCAATTCTTCATTCTTCAACCGAAATTTAATCTGCCCCTTTTCCATATCAACTAAGGCTCTACCCGTAGCAAGGAATGGCCTCGCAAGAATAATAAGCACTTCAAAATCGACTTCACAATCAAGAATAACAAAATCTGCCGGAAATATAAACGACTCCACTTTTACTAGCACATCATGGAGTATCCCTATAGGCCTTTTTAATGTTCAACCGGCCATTAGTAGCCGCATCGCAGTGGTCTTTGGATCATCCAAACCCAACTTCTTTTAAATCGAGAGGGGCATGAGATTTATGCTTGCCCCCAGATCACATAANTTTATAAATCGAGAGGGGCATGAGATTTATGCTTGCCCCCAGATCACATAATGCTTTCGCAAAACGTAATGACCCAACTGTACAAGGAATAGTGAATGCACTAGGATCTTCTTTATTTTGTACGAGGGATCTTGTAGCAATAGCACTACAATGCTGCATTCTATCATCATCCTCAAAAGTGACCGATCTTTTCTTTGTAAACAGATCTTTCATAAATTTGGCATAACCGGGCATTTGTTCTAGAGCTTCAACCAAAGGGACATTGGTAGAAAGCAGCTTCAACATTGTTGTAAAACCCCGATATTTACCATGCTCACTCTTTTTCATTATCTTTTATAAACTTTTCTTCATTAGACAGCATAGATGGGTCAATGGTTTGCTTACCACCCCCAGTATTGATTGCCATACAGTGTCTATCATTTTTTTGGATGTTGGACAGTATTGCTAGAAAGAGTGCCCGGTTGCCGTGTGTTCACAGTCGCAGATAATTGGGCCATTTGCAACTTATGCTGCTCAATCAATATCATGTGTATAGAATTTCTGCCCAATACCTGCTAAATCACTCCTGGACTCTTTAGTGTGCTCATCACTAGCATCGAACCTCCTCATCATTTTGTGCAACATATCCTCAATTCACGCCATAATACCTCTACCATTCGTAGGATCAACTTCATGATTTTGAGGAGTAACATAGGGCCCATTACTATCATTTCTGTTATCATAGTTACCTCTGTTGAAGTTGTTGTGGTAGTTGTAATTTCCATCTCGAAAATAATTACCCTCACGGTTATAGTTACCATAGTTCCGGCCTTAGTTTCCTTTACCCTGGCGCCAATTAACCTAATTTTAGCCTTGGGCATTCGGTCAGAAATCCCCCGTCTGCTCATTTACCGCATAGGAATCCTCCTCATAATAATATTCATCATTTGGTGGTAGTGGTTTAGATAAGTAGTTCACTGCATTAATCTTTTCTGCACCCCAAGTGACATGTTTGAATACTTACCCAAGCTCTATTCTCATCTGAGCCATCTCTTCATGAATCTCATCTGTGGCGGGTTGTGTGTGGATTGCACTGCGAAGGTATTTCTTCCAGTATCTGACTTTCTAGTACTCCAAGTTTTATTATTCCGGGAGATTTTGTCTAAATTTTCGGCAATCTCGGCATAAGGACACTCCCCATATGAACAACCCACTATAGTATCCAATACCGCTTTATTATTATCATCCTGTCCTTGATATAAGTATTCCTTCAGTGACTCATCATCTATGCGGTTATTGGGGACACTTCTCAAAAATGAAGTGAATCTATCCGAAGAACAACTAACTGACTCTCGTGGTAGTGCCACTAAATTTTTCACTCTATCTTTGTGATTTAGTCTTTTGGAGATCGGGTACTAACGTGCTAAGAAAACGTCCCTTAGTTGGTTCCAAGTGAAAATTGAGTTATAAGGGAGCTTAGTGAACCAAATAGCAGCCTCCCCCGTCAGTGAGAGAGGAAATACTCTTATCCCTATTACATCCAAATTCAAATAAGGCATCCCTACACATCTTTTATACATTGCCCTTACCTTAGTCATATGGGCATGTGGGTCCTCAGAAGGTAGCTCTGAAAACAAACCTCTAGAAGTGAGCATTTGCATCAGACTACTAGTTAGAACAAAGGTGTGGCCTTGCGGTAGAGGGGGAAAGACAAGTGGACCATCAGAGTCTGCAATATTATCTTAACCTCTGTAGTATTCTTGAGGACGTAGAGCAGGATTTTGTCCCCTTCGTTGATTTTCACCAGGATCATTGGGTAATAACTGACCATGAGCATCAACTGGAGCTGGGATGTTCTTGTTTGGATCATCATCGTTAATACCCATGTTTTGATTTATATTGCATAATATACGCTCTAATTCGTGGTCGTAGGGAAACAAGGGTTGTCTTCCTCTCCGTGTATTTGGCATAGAAGGAAGTTATTTCTGCAAGAATAAAAAACAATAGAAAAGTAAAATTAAGAAAATATTGACTAAACTTTAGTAATAAGTTTAAGTTAATCTTAAAGCTACATTCCCTGGCAGCGGCTCCAAAATTTGATACGCTGAAAGATTCTTCTCAAATAAGAAGTAAAGCGGTCGTATCAAGTAAAAAACCCAACTAATGAGGTTGGGATCGATCCCACGAGGAAAATAGTTCAGACTTAACTTTATTCTATTTTTACTATTATTTATTCAACTATTTCCCTAGAAAATCAAAAACAAAAAAAAGGTTTTAATTTCTAAATTAATGAAAATAATTAACTAAAGTAAAGTAAACAACTAACAGATTCAAATCTCGGAAATTAATCAATTAATAAAGGTAACTAGGTCTCAAGTGTTCCCCACACGTTCCTAACTTGATAATTCTAACTATAACAATTATTTCCTAGTATCATGCATTTAAAGTGATAAGTTACATATCTCTAAATCCTTGGTATGGCATTTAGAAAATTTCACTCCGCACCTTGGTCCGGCTACGTGTGTTTCTATACTAACCCTTACCTTTACCTCATAGTAAGCATTGTATTCGATATTTGACTAAGTAATTATCAGGTACCAACCGACACTAGCCTATTAGATAGTGTACACTAAATCTATGTTGATAATTCTTTTCCTATTATCTATCTCCTTGGTCCGACAAGTAGCATTAAGGCGAGTTCTAATGTTGTCCATCCGTTAAAAAGTTATCTAAATGAATGAATTATCAATAGATGCAAGACACTGTTCTAAATTTGCTATTTTAGTTAGATTTTACCTCATTTTCACCCATGGGTCCCACAACCATAGTTATGGAGTTTAGTTACCCATGGTCATAATAACACTATTCATATATTTAATATAAGAATTCATGCACTTACTTTAATGAGAAAGAATAAATTCCAGAAATTCAGTTGATTAATCAACAAAAACACCAACAATCAATTCCAGAAAAAGTGTATCAGTTACTAAAATTAATTCTTCAATACTTGAACAAGAGAACTAAAAATTATCGAAAATTCTAACTCCAAATGAGGTTTTTCGAACTATTTATAATAAAAACAAAAACCTAATAAAAGAAGGATTCTAATTACTTAAAATTTGTCCAAACGCATCTGAGTTGACGGGCCTCGTGACGGACCGTAGTGGTCACGACGCGCCGTCATGGCCTCCGTCGTCCCATACTTTACAAATTCTTCTGCTGCTTTCTTCATTATCCTCAACGAACAGGTATGACGGCCGTTTCAAGAATGACGGTCCATCGAGGGTATCCATTCCATAATACATTAACTTCTTTGAATTTGGGTACTGGGACTACTCTTTGATCATTACGATGAACCTGCAGGACGGACCGTCGTGGCTATGACAGTCCTTCATGGACTTCCATAATCCAACACTAGGTCATACTTCCCCATCGTTCTTCAGCAACTTCTCTCCTCACTACGATGCGACCTACGACCGTTACAGACTCGATGGACCGTCATAAGCTCCGTAGGTGGTCTCTTCTGCATTTCTCGCTCAAAAACTTCCGCGTTCATCTTTGGACAGATTCCCTGCAAATAGGAGAAACTTACATAAAAATCAATCCAAAAGGCTTTTGGACACACACTAAACATAAGGAAAAAGCAGTAAAAGTACCGTGAAACCATGGTACAGCAGTTGTTATCAGAGAATGAACAATAGGAGAGCAATTGGTCAGAGGAGAGGAGGAGTAGCTGATGGGGATAATCAAGTTCCACCCTAGGTTCCTGCTGTAGGAGTAGCCATACCGATTAACCCTGTTAGGATGACTAATGCTGTGGTGAGGGCATCTATGGCGCAGATGGAATAGGACATCACTATGCAGGATCAAGCCTTGACTGAGCAAGTTAACCGACAAAATATTCAGAGGGAAAACCTAGTGGTTCGTACCATGGCTTACAGGCTGATAGACTTCAAGAGGATAAATCATCCTATCAACGAGGTGCATAAGATCTTTGTGGCTATGGGGGCCACAAATACTAAGAAAGCAGAGTTGGCTTCCTATCAACTCAGGGAAGGTGCACAGACTTGCTGCAAGATGTGGCAGGATATTCGAACATTGGGAGGAGTTACGATAACTTGGGAGCTGTTTATTAACCTTATACAACGAACTATGACAGTCAGAGAGTATTCCCTGAAGTTTGTGAAATTATCCAGGTATGCCACTTCTCTTGTGTCTAACAATAGAGACGAGATGAGTAAATTCTTGACAGGGATTGTTGAGGATCTCAAGGAGGAGCGTAGGGCAAGTATGTTGCATGAAAGCATGGACCTTTCAAAACTTATAATCCATGTCCAGCAAGTGGAGGAAAGCAGAAAAAGGAAGCACACTAGGGCAGGGTATAGGTAAAGGCAAACCGAGGAGAATTTTTCAAGGAAGAGTAGTACTGAAATTAGGGCTAAGCCCAGGTTTAAGAAGGGACTCTCCCACCAATGGGATTCAAGTTCATCCAAGGGTCGCTATGATAGAAATTCCGAGTCAAAAGTTAAGAGAAACAATAAAATAGATACACCTCAGGAGAGACCACCTTGAAGAAAGTGTGGCAACTCTTGTTACAGTTGTGGCAAACCGAGTCATAGGGTAAAGGATTGTCTGAATAGGAGAAGTCAAGAACAAGGGAAGGACAGATTTCAACCTAATGGTCAAAATGAAGAGTCTCCAAGGAGGCAACAATTCTTCACACTCATGTCTAGGGGTGCAGGGGAAGGCACCTCTGGTGAAGTCTCAGGTGTGTAGCCTTAATTAGTCTTTCATGTATTTGACCGTGTATGGTGTTTATGCACTAATATGAGGTTAATATGTTTGAGTCATCATGTTGGTGGATGATTTGTATGAATTACATGTTTACTATGTTGTACGCTTTGATGAGTCTAGTTCAGGAAAGAGCTCCTAAGTCCATTAATGTGAAGCTACTAATAGGTTTCCAGGATGTGCACCATTATGTTAATATGTTAATCAGATATTCACCAATGACGTGTATACATTCTATATATAACTTACCTATTGTTAGTAAAGAGTAGTGTCATTCGAGGACGAATGTTCCTAAAGGGGGGGGGGGGTAAGGTAACAACCCTAAAAATTAATATGCTAAGTAATGCATAATGTGTCTAGAATGCCTACGATTAGACCGGGTTCACACGTACTGATGCTCGTTGAACCAGACATCTGAACCCTTGCTACAGTAAAGCCAACTAACTTGGCGCATTGGTGGAGCTACAAAAGTTTTTTTCCAACCATGAAACAAAGATATACTTCAAGGAGACTTTACCGGACATAAAAAGGGAAATCTTAGGTTTGGAGGGTCTAGGGGTAAAATTGTCTTTTTCCAGGCAAAGGGTAGTATCGTAATTACCCTGAATATATAGTTAATTATTTATTTAATAAGGTGGAGGGGCATTTTGGAGAGAGAGGGAAGAAAATTGGATCTTGAAGTGCAGTCTTGCTCCACCAGGGTTCGAACCTAGGTTGAAGCAATGAAATAAAGTATTTTTAATTTTAGTTGATAAACTGATGCAATTAATTTATACTAATTATTTATTATCTGAGTTAAAATAAAAGGAAATCAGATTTTTAATAATAAAATAAAGCCTAATTGACTAAGTCCTAAACTAGACTCCTAATTCTAAAAAAACTCTTGTCTCCCATGCTCATCTCTCTCTCTCTCTCTGACATCTCTATCACTCTCACTCACAATTCTGTCTACCAAATAACTTAAAAAATATAGGTAAAACAAAGTTCTTCATACTTGCAGAACTCACAATGAAAATATAAGAAAACAAACGAGATAATCACGTAGGCAAAGAGAAATTTGTCCATCGAGTTTCTGTGGACTTTCAGGGGATTCGGTCATCTTGGGTTAATTTTTTGGGTAGAAAGTTGAGGGTTTAAGGTCAAAAAGGTATGGTTTGTCTTCTCTCTTGGTCCCTTTCAAAAGAGACCCCTTAAGGTTCAGAATATTCATTACGAAAACTAGAATTGTTCCGCGTTCCACATCCCTGTCACTAGCTCCGATTGAATCATAGGTTGGTTAAGTTGGCTGGTAGAAAACTAGGGATGAAACATGTTTTCGTGATGATTATGTGTTTATATGTATGTTTTGAATTATGTGACTTATTATGATGTTTCCCAAAATGTAACTACGTGTGTATGTGTGTGTTGCCGTGGCTATTGTTCATGGTTTAGGACATGAAATGGCATGATAGTTCTTTATATTTCATGTACACATGTTGATGTAAATGTGATGTTCAGATGAGTTGAAATGTGGATGATTTGAGGGATAATCTCTTGGCTAAACGAATCCATGAAACGCACCTAAAACGTTGTAAATGCACTAAAAAATTCCCCTAAGAACTAAGGTGTAACTTGATGAAAGAATGCTGAAAAAATTAAAAGAAAATTTCCAGCTTCTAGTGATGAATTTCTGTCAGCAAAGAGGTTTCAAAATGATAAAAAATTAAATAAAAAGAAGTTAGGTCACGGAGGACTAAACCCTTGACCTCACCATGTTAAAGACCATGAAAATAAGGAAGTAAAAAGAAATGTGGTGAAGGGGATTCGAACCATGGTATTGGCTGGAAAATGTAACTTAAAAGAAAAAAATATATGAAATGAGAGAAGTGGTATTCGAACCCACCACCTCTCTATCAGATTTAAGGAAGAGTAGAATTAAAAAAGTGTGAGGAGTGGGAATCGAACCCACGACCTCAAGGCAGTGAAGGAGAGTAAAGAAATGAAAGAAAAGAAATGTGATGCGTGGGAATCGAACCTACAACCTCTAGGCAGCGAAGGAGAGTCAAAGAATATGAAAGAAAAGAGATGTGAGGCGTGGGGATCGAACCCACGACCGCCTAGGCAGATTTATGGAGAAAAATTAAATGAAATTAAAGATGTGTTGTGGGGGTTCGAACCCACAACCCCTCGGCCAAAGGAGAGAAATTTAAAGGCAATGAAAATAAAAAGTAAATGAGGTTGTGGTGGTTCAATCCCACATCCTCTTAGTTCCATTAAGCGAAAAATGATGAGAGAAATTAAGGGAAAAACAAAATGAAGGCATTGGGGCTCGAACTTCGGTCCCCAAGCCATATGGATCAAACCAAAATGAATAAAAAAAATGTAAGTATTGTTTAAAAGATTTGAAAACCGGCTTCCCTTGCCCAAATTCCGTATAGATGCATAAGTCATACATAAGTTAAATCTTCAAGAATAATGTTGCCCACTTAGATCGAAATTGAGATCTTGGCATACATACAAGATGCATAAATCTTGTACGACATAATCTTAGGAAGATATCAATCACTTAAACAAACTATGAATGAAGTCTAATAGCTTGTATGGATAGACCTATAAGTCTAGCATACGTTTAAAAATAAGTGAAACTAAGATGTATGTAATGAAATGATGTAACCCCAGAAGGGTTAAGTACGAGTGTAAAACACACTAATATACTAGAAGACTCGGTGTTTGCTAAAGCAGACTCCGTAGTTTAGGTCCCATATGTTGAGCCCTCATTTTGGGAAGTCTTAATGTCAAGTCTATGATTCCAAGATCTCATGGCATACTAATAAAAGATATGAACAACGTTATGTGTTATATGAATTATGATAAGTGCTATGTGTACGCTGTTGTGTGCTGCGTGCAAAATGTTAAGTTTTGTTTTGCGTATTACTCTCATGGAATAAATTTCCTAATCGAAATTTGGAAAGCTTATAAACTTTCCTAATCCAAATTTAGAAAGTTCACTCACTTTCTTAATCTCAATTTGGTAAGTCCACTGACTTGACCTGCTATAATCATGTTGCATGGAAAGAGATATTCTTACTCATGCATGTCCTTGGTGTGTGCTTGCATATACCCATACTTAGTGCAAGTGTGTACTAACCCTATACAACTCTAAACATTTAGGTGAAGGCAAAGGTGGACGCTAGACCTACAGGATCAACGCAGCAGCTTTTCGGACGTCAAGCATTTATCCTGACTTAGTAGGCCCTCATGCTTTCTAGGATGCTTGCCCATTTACATTATAGCTTAGTTGTAGGATTGAGCTTGTGGAGTATGTTCCACTAGCGTTTCTTTCCCGTTTTTTTCAGACATTGTATTGGTGCCATTTTGGCAAGTACATCTTTATCGTTATAATAAATTGCTTCCTTAATTTGATGATCTAAATGTTAGATGGTTGATGGTGAATAATTATTTATATAATATAATGTTTATCAAGCATGTTAGGAAACAAAAAGTTTCAGATTTTTCGCTAAAATTAACCTAGATTAAGTAAGAATGACGTATGAAGGCTTGTCTGCGACCTCTGAGAGGTCAACGACGCCGGTCTTCTCTAGGGTTTAGATTTTGGTCGTGAGACAATTATCCAAGCAGCATATGATACAAAGAAGTACTGGAACCTCCCATTTTCATTGATTGAGAATGTCGTCTTGCTTCCTTGATTCGCAACTTAAAGCATATATCGGTACATATTCAGCACTGCGTACCCGTGCTCAAGTGTTCCCCTAACATTAAACTTAGCATGCTCCATGCCCTTATAAATCTTCCAATAGATTACCTTACAACCCAATTCTGTGCAGAGTTGATTTGACATATCTCTTGTGGATGGGGCTTTACCATTGGGAAACTTATTTTCAAAGTACTTACATATGACTTTTGTCGTGGCGGGGGGATTATGGCTTGTAAGATGCTCTGAACCACACGTATGGTATTTTTCATAGATTTTAACGGCAAAGTGTCAGTATTTGTGAACTTCACATCCCTCAGCCACGAATTGCAATCCGTATATGAACATTTAAAGGTTAACACATTACGAGAATTGATCATCCTTTTGAGTCTAAAATCTTTTTTCAAGCAAGCAATTTTCAATGAATTTGCCAGTTCTTGCTTGTTCTTGAATGTCATTCCCTTATAAAATCCTGGTTTTCATCTCTAACATTATTCACACGTGATGTTTGAGAAGCATATGGATTGTTGTTGCCAACTATAGGTGTGGGAGGAAACTTGCTCTCAAGGTCCGACCCTTCAACTTGACCTTCACCTTCACCTACACCTTCACCTTCACCTTCACCTATCATCAGGATTATTCATGTCGGAAAGATGAAATTCGTCATTAAACATATCTTTTTGGCCTTGGTCTACATTATGATCCTCCTCGATAGGAGTTTCTTCCACGTAGACTCTTAATATTTGCGGTTTCTCTGTTCCTCTCAAATAAAGCATGCAAACTAGATTGATCAGTTATTCTAAAAGGTAAAACCTCCTCATTATGAAAAAAATGGGGAATGTAATGACAAGATCTTGCGGTTGACAATTGTATCAAGACATTTGCACAACTAAATTAAAGAACACATCATACAAAATGTTTCTTTCGATATATATCCCTACTGAACCGGCTCCTTGTTTTTTACTATCCTCCCAACACCATATGAATTGATTTTTCTTCTTGACCCATTCACCACGACAATCAATCACTACAAATAATGACATTGTACATGAAGAAAATAATTTTAAAAAAACAATCAGTAATTATGAAGAATAAGCAGATGTAGCAACATATGACTATTCTGTGGCGATATTCTGTTGTGAAAAATAAATAACATGTTGCTACATTTTTTAGTTATATCATATGTAGCAACATATGACTATTCTGTTGCGAGATGTAAGTCATATGTTGCTACATATGACTCTTCTGTTGTGAAATATAAATCAACATGTTGATACATTTTTCAGTTATATCTTATGTAGCAACATATGACTATTCTGTTGCAAGATGTAAGTCGTATGTTGCTCCATATGACTGTTCTGTTGTGAAAAATAAATCACATGCTGCTACATTTTTTAGCTGTATTATATGTAGCAACATATGACTATTCTATTGCGAGATGTAAGTCATAAGTTTCTACATATGACTGTTCTTTTGTGAAAAATAAATCACATGTTGCTACATTTTTTAGTTATATCATATGTAGCTACATATGATATAACTAAAAAAGGTATCAACATGTATATTTATTTTTCACAACAGAACAGTCATATGTAGCAGCATATGACTTACATCTCAAAACAGAATAGTCATATGTAGCTACATATGATATAACTAAAAAAGGTATCAACATGTATATTTATTTTTCACAACAGAACAGTCATATGTAGCAGCATATGACTTACATCTCAAAACAGAATAGTCATATGTAGCTACATATGATATAACTAAAAAAGGTATCAACATGTATATTTATTTTTCACAACAGAACAGTCATATGTAGCAGCATATGACTTACATCTCAAAACAGAATAGTCATATGTAGCTACATATGATATAACTAAAAAAGGTATCAACATGTATATTTATTTTTCACAACAGAACAGTCATATGTAGCAGCATATGACTTACATCTCAAAACAGAATAGTCATATGTAGCTACATATGATATAACTAAAAAAGGTATCAACATGTATATTTATTTTTCACAACAGAACAGTCATATGTAGCAGCATATGACTTACATCTCAAAACAGAATAGTCATATGTAGCTACATATGATATAACTAAAAAAGGTATCAACATGTATATTTATTTTTCACAACAGAACAGTCATATGTAGCAGCATATGACTTACATCTCAAAACAGAATAGTCATATGTAGCTACATATGATATAACTAAAAAAGGTATCAACATGTATATTTATTTTTCACAACAGAACAGTCATATGTAGCAGCATATGACTTACATCTCAAAACAGAATAGTCATATGTAGCTACATATGATATAACTAAAAAAGGTATCAACATGTATATTTATTTTTCACAACAGAACAGTCATATGTAGCAGCATATGACTTACATCTCAAAACAGAATAGTCATATGTAGCTACATATGATATAACTAAAAAAGGTATCAACATGTATATTTATTTTTCACAACAGAACAGTCATATGTAGCAGCATATGACTTACATCTCAAAACAGAATAGTCATATGTAGCTACATATGATATAACTAAAAAAGGTATCAACATGTATATTTATTTTTCACAACAGAACAGTCATATGTAGCAGCATATGACTTACATCTCAAAACAGAATAGTCATATGTAGCTACATATGATATAACTAAAAAAGGTATCAACATGTATATTTATTTTTCACAACAGAACAGTCATATGTAGCAGCATATGACTTACATCTCAAAACAGAATAGTCATATGTAGCTACATATGATATAACTAAAAAAGGTATCAACATGTATATTTATTTTTCACAACAGAACAGTCATATGTAGCAGCATATGACTTACATCTCAAAACAGAATAGTCATATGTAGCTACATATGATATAACTAAAAAAGGTATCAACATGTATATTTATTTTTCACAACAGAACAGTCATATGTAGCAGCATATGACTTACATCTCAAAACAGAATAGTCATATGTAGCTACATATGATATAACTAAAAAAGGTATCAACATGTATATTTATTTTTCACAACAGAACAGTCATATGTAGCAGCATATGACTTACATCTCAAAACAGAATAGTCATATGTAGCTACATATGATATAACTAAAAAAGGTATCAACATGTATATTTATTTTTCACAACAGAACAGTCATATGTAGCAGCATATGACTTACATCTCAAAACAGAATAGTCATATGTAGCTACATATGATATAACTAAAAAAGGTATCAACATGTATATTTATTTTTCACAACAGAACAGTCATATGTAGCAGCATATGACTTACATCTCAAAACAGAATAGTCATATGTAGCTACATATGACTATTCTGTTGCGAGATGTAAGTCATAAGTTTCTACATATGACTGTTCTTTTGTGAAAAATAAATCACATGTTGCTACATTTTTTAGTTATATCATATGTAGCAACATATAACTATTCTGTTTTGAGATGTAAGTCATATGCTGCTACATATGACTGTTCTGTTGTGAAAAATAAATATACATGTTGATACCTTTTTTAGTTATATCATATGTAGGAATATATGACTATTCTGTTGCGATATTAAGTAATATGTTGCTACATATGACTATTTTGTTGTGAAAATAAATCACATGTTGCTACATATGAGTATTCAGTTGTGAGATGTAAGTCCTATCTTGCTACATATGACCTTTCTGTTGTGAAAATAAATCACATGTTGCTATATATGACTAATATGTCTTAATAGTCAATTGTTGCAACATATATAACAATGTGTTGGAAACGCAAAAGCAAATTATTGAAAATAATGCAGATACCCAGATTAGATGATAATGAATTGATTTTAAATAAGTTTTAATTGTCCTTACAAGAAAAAATGGTGTATAAGGCTTATGAAGTAATTCCAATTGAATATAACAAAATTTGATCCACCAGTTACAGATTAGGTAAAAAATTGATTCATGAAGAAGAAAGCACAAGCACTACCATGGAAGACCTTCAATGTACGAAAATAATAATAATAATAATAAGAGGAAGATGTAGAGAGAAGGAAGAAATGAAACCAAGCAAGCAAAGACGAGAGCAGAAGAGGAAGAGGAAGACAAGACGATTGGAGTCGGGGGAATTTTTTTTTTCTTTCCTCTTTTCGCTCGATATTTTCCCACCAAAATTTTTTAAATTAGGTTTGGTATAATTAATTTACCATTTTAACCCTCATTTGATCTCCACCAAAAGTTTGTTAAATTAGGTATTGTGAAATTACCAATTTACCCTTCATTTAATTCATTGGACCAAACTGTCAACTTATAAACTTGAGGGAAACTCCACAATCCTTAATCATTAATCACATAATTGTCACCTACAACCAATACTTAAGACTTATGTCACAACCCATTTATTTTGAAACATCAAAGTCACTTTTTTTTAAAAATCCAAAGAAAGCTCAGAATATTATAATAAGAAGATGAGGACAAGAAGTATAAGATAGACTAGAAAATTTTTCTTATTCAAGTGTGTCTTCCAAATGGTGAGTGATTCAATATTTATAGTGTTGAGATATCACTCCAAAAGTCATCTAAATAATATATACATTGTTATCTGCGAAGTTCTTATCACCTTGGAAGCACCTATACATGAATCCAATTAATAGTGGATAAATCTAATGGATAATCAACATATACTATATAATGGATTTATAACAGTCCCCCTTGTATATCCATAGATTATGTGCCTCGTTAAAACCTTACAAGGAAAAACCCAGTGGGAAAAAGCCTACTGAAGGAAAAAGAGTACACATATCTCATAATACGCTTTGAATGTTGCCTCTTAAAAAACCTTACAAGGAAAACCCAACTTGGGACAAAACCATAGTTAAGGAAAAGAGTACAACGCGTATTTCACTCCTCGTGATGAAAACTTCACTTGATATCTCGGAGACGGCGCATTCCAATCTTGTATCTCAACTTCTCAAATGTTGATGTTGGCAATGCCTTAGTGAATTTGTTGAATTTCTATCTCACCATTTTGTTGAAGATCATGCGTGAAAAAGAACGTTGTGGAAATATGCTTCATCTGGTCTCTTTTGATGTATCTTCCTTTCAATTGAGCTATACATGCAACATAATTTTCGTACATTGTGGTTGGTATATTCTTTTTCAATGAAAAACCACACATTTCTTGAATATGATGGGTCATTGATCTACACAATACGAACTATAGACCTACTTCATGGATGACTATTATTTCTGCGTGATTTGAAGAAGTGGTTACCAACGTTTGTTTCATTGATCGCCATGATATTGCCATGTCTCCACATGTAAACAAATAGCCTGTTTGTGATTGAGAATTATGCGGATCACATAAATACTCTGCATCTGCATAACCAATCAGTTCTGACTTGGATTCATTGGAATAAAATAAACCCATGTCCATGGTCCCCCGAAGATATCGCAGTACATGTTTAACACATTTCCAATGTCTTCTTGTTGGTGAGGAATAGAATCTTGTAAGTAGACTTAGTGCAAAACAAATATCTGGTCGAGTATTGTTAGCAAGGTACATTAGTACCCCGATTTCATTAAGGTAAGGAGTTTCATCACCAAGAAGCTCTTCATCCTTCACTTGAGGTCAAAATGGATATGTATTGATGTCAAGCGATCTTACCACCATTGGAGTACTCAACAAATATGAGTTATCCATGTGAAAACGCTTTAATATTTTCTGTGTATGTTTATTGATGAACAAGTATTTCATTTTATAAATTCTCAATCTGTAGGCTAACAAAATATTTTTTCTTGCAAAGATCTTTCATTTCAAATTCTCTTTTCAGACAATCAACAACTTCTAAAAGCTCTTTACGAGTGCCAATGAAGTTCAAATCATCAACATACACAACTATTATAACAATTTTTGTACCCTTTCTTTAACAAATATTCACTTAGACTATTGTACCACATCCTTCTAGATTGTTTTAATTCATACAGAGATTTCTAAAGCTTTATTGAACTAGTTTCTCTTGAATCTTTGTATTCTTCAGGCACTTTGGATGCTTCAGGAACATTCATGAAAATGTCGTGGTCCAATGAGCCATATACATAGGTTGTGACAACGTCCATTAGGCGCATTTCATGTTTTTCATGAACTCAGATTTATGAGATATCTAAATGTGATTGCATCTACCACAGGAGAATACGTCTCCATATAATTAATGCCAGGTCTTTTAGAAAAATGTTGTGCAACAAGTCGGGCTTTATAACTCACGACTTCACCTTTCTCATTTCTTTTTCGTACAAAAACTCATTTTTACCCCAGTGGCTTTATACCTTCAGGTGTTCAAGTTATTGGTCCGAAAACTTCACGTTTTCCTAGTGAAGCCAATTTTGAATGATCGCATCCTTCCATTTTTGCCAATAATTTCTTTGTCTACATCCGGAAAAAAATTGGCTTAAAACCTACATCTTGTTGCATTATGTAATAGCAACATAATAGGAAAATATGCTGTTAATCACAACATTATTTCCATTCTACAACTTTCTCGTCGAGGCACAATCATTGAAATTTTATTGTTTTTAGAAGTTTGAACGTTCTCGGACATTTCATCATGTGTTATGACTTGGGTCTCATCATGAGAAATTTCTTTCAATCCATAATGATCCTTATCATTTATTCCTTTTCTCTTTGGCGGATTTTTATCCTTGGAACCAATTGGTCTTCCAAATTTTAAATGTGGTCTAGACTCATTTGCTTTAACAATTTGCCCTGCCTGCACATCAACTCGAACTAGAGCATTAGCATCTGGAATATACGATTTTGTAATCCTTGGAAGATTAGTAAAAGCATGTGGCAGCTGATTTGCAATATTCTGTAAATAAATTATTCTATGAACTTCTTTCTCACATTGATTTGTTCGAGGATCCCTATGATATAGAGATGATAAATTACAATCTATTTCTTTCCCCAACATCCTATGTTCTCCCCCTAATGTTGGGTATATTGATTCATGAAAATGACAATCTACAAATCTTCCCTTAAATAAATCTACAGTCATAGACTCCAAATATTTTATGATTGAAGGAGAGTCATACCCAGCATATATCCCCAACCTTATTTGTGGCCCCATCTTTTTGCATTGTGGTGGAGCAATTGGGACATACACTGCACATCAAAAAATTCTAAGATGGAAAATGTTTGGCTCTTGACCAAAAGCCAATTGTAATGGGGAAAATTCATGATAATTTGTCAGCCTTATTTGCACAAGTGATGCTGCATGCAAAATAGCATGTCACGACCCAAAACCGAGCCGCGACTGGCACCCACATTTACCCTCCTATGTGAGCGAACCAACCAATCTAAACCTTAACATTTCAATTTAATATCAACATAAAGCAATGCGGAAGACTTAAACTCATTAATAAAAGACAATTCAAT